>NC_056747.1:1045264807-1045564807 GCF_019279795.1 Protopterus annectens
GAAAAAAATGCATTTGAATGAAACCTGATCTTACACATATCCAATAATCTTTGGAATTTATTGGAGCACATCTGGACACAAAACTACAGATAGCAGTGTTTCCCCACCCAAGAGTTACATCCATCCATCAACAAGCCCAAAGTGCCTCATCCTATCGGAAGCCACCAGCAAGAATAATTCTTTGCCTTCTGGGATCAATGGTAACTTCTATCACACTAGTACCTCTAACCATATACTATGTGTGGATATTTCAGTGGGCACTGACTGTTCTTTGGTCAATCAGGAAACTGCTCATGTCTCTTCAAATGTCACTGAAGAGGATTTGCAGAACACACACACAGTGGTGGCTGGAGTCTCCTCATGTAGTACAAGGGCAACCCTTCATTCTCCCATCTCCCCAAGCCATAGTGACCACAGACTCTTCCCACCTGGAATAGAAGGGCATTACTTGGGAAAGACTGTCCAAGGCACATGGTCCCAAACAGAGGTCAGTTTACACATCAGTGTTCTGGAGATGAGAGCAGTTCTCCTAGTGTTGCAGACTTTCAGGACTATCTCCCTTTCGGTGTGATGTCTATCCAGACAGACAACATGGCATTAGTTTGGTACTTCAACAAACAGGGAGGAACCATATCCTGTCCATTGAGTTGAGAGGTAATCAGAGTCTGGCAATTGGCAATATATTCTCACAGTATTCTGGTAGCAGCTCACATTCCAGAGAAATCTAATATTCTACCCCATAACTTGAGCAGGTTGATCCTACTCCCTCGGGACTGGTCCCTCAACCTTGTAACGGAGTAGATTTTCAGCCACTGGGGCTGACCTTGCTGCTGCTGCTTTGCTTTTCCCCGCAACACCAAATGCATATTCATGGAATATCCTTCTGTGAAGTTCTTTGCTGTAATTTCCTCTCAGAGAAGTCACCCAGGAATGGTTTGATAAATTTTGGCTCCCCTTAACTCCTTTATGCCTTTTTCATAAGGTCAGTCAGAGTGTCTCTGAAGATCAACCCCTCCTTTCTCCTAAAGGTAGCGCCTGCATCTTCCATTAACTAGCCGACTAACCTCCCAGTGTTCTTTCCAAATTTTTCTAACAAAGGTGAATGTATATTACATCTCCTGGATATTTATCATCAGTTACATTTTTACCTGCATTGAACAAAACCTGTAAGAAAATCTGACCAAGTATTTGTTTTATTTTCAACTGCTAAGCTAGGCAAAAAAGTATCTGAAGTCACCCTCCACTGGTGTTCATTATATATTTTATATCTACAAAGACCGAGGCTCATCTTTGCCTACAATTCCAAGAGCTCGTTCCACTAGATTAGTAGCTTCCTCTACTTTTTTTTTTATAGAGTGTCTATTAACTTTTGCGCTGTGGATACCTGGTCCAAGGCTTATACTTTCATTTCACATTGCAAATTGGACATACGGTCAAGATCTAGAGCCTCCTTTGGTTCAACAATGCTCCGGAATATCCTTCCATGAAGCCACCCAAGTCTTAATGTAGCTGGGGACGCAGTCCTGTTCATTGAGGAACTGATGGAAAAGACAACATCAAATGTGGAAGTTGTATACTAACCTTAACAATAGATCTGAAGTAGGAAGTTCATTTGTCGTAACCTGTGGGTCTTGGATCGATATCAGATCCGAGCCGGCAACTTGTTTCAAGCTAATGGATCCGAGCTCCTAGCTCCTCCCTTCACCCATAATCCCCTGCTAACCCTCCATGACCTTAGATCTAGTTTGCCGCACTTGTGGATAGCTGGATTCCCTTGAGCTCATCAGCTAAGTAGTCAACTAACTGTGTTTTTCTGTCTAAATATTCTTTTTTGTTTAAAAATAAAAAGTGTGTAAGTGTTAGGTATCCTTTAGTATTAAAACTATATTTACTTTAATTAGTTTTCCCTCCTTCAATTAGTGGTGTGTGTGTGTGTGTGTGTGTGTGTGTGTGTGTGTGTGTGTGTGTGTGTTGAGTTTTTGGGGCCTGTGTGTTTGTGTAGGTATCTTTTCTTTTAAGTATGGTTGAGGCCCCAAAAGCCATCTTTTCTAAATGTACCGAGTGTGGCCATAAGCTCTCCCCGGCTGATGGCCACACTCGTGCTTCGTGCCTTGGGGTTGAACACCTTACCTCAGGCTGTACCATCTGTGCAGCATTCAACCCCAGGGCACTGAAAGAGCGGAGGTCGAAGCTGGTCTTGGCGGGACTTTTACCCCCGGACTCTGCTTTGGCCTCCGCTGCCTCCGCTGCTCCCGTGGCTCCACCACAGCCTGTGGTTGCTGCCACTCCTGCCCCCCATCCTCCGTCCGGGACTCAAACTCCCACTAAAGTGTCTGAGGACAGGGAGGCCAGGAGGGAGAAACAGAGGGAGAAGCACCACAAGCGGCGGGCCGAGACCTCCGTTACGGCCCCGCCAGCTAAGCGGGCTTCTCCCTCCACTGCTTCTAGGTCTCCTCCTTCTCCTCGGCTCCGATCCCCTTGCTTCTCCCCTGGGCCTGAGGAGGAGGAGGCCCGATCTCCGTCGAGGTCATCGAGGCGGCATTCCAGGCCTGCCTCGGTGACCTCTTCGAGATCTACTTTTAGTATGTCCGATGCAGACTTGGACCGGATGATGCGAAGGTTCATCCAGGCCCAGCTGCAGATGGGAGTGCTCTTGCCTCCCCCCCCCTTCGACATTCTATTGCTCCTTCTCCGACCCGCTATCCGGGTTCGGAGCGTTCAGAGCCGAGCAGCGTTGGAGCTGGGGGTGGGTTGGCGCCGACAGTACTTGGTACTTCAGATCCAACCCTGCCCTCAAGCCTGTCAGATCCAACCTCTCGGAGCCGTGGCCCGAGCTTCGGATCTGAGGGATTCAGTGTGCCTTCAGCTCCGTCCAGGTCAGAGCGCACTGGTCCTTCGGATCCGATGGTCTTGGCGCCGGCTCCGATCCCTTCATCGGATCCGAGTGGGAGCCGACTTTCGGATCCAAGAGAGAGTGGTTCTCCCTCGGCCTTCGATGTTGTGGAGAGGGCTCTGTTGAGAGCATCCGGACCCCCGGTCCTTGTCTCGGCTCCTCCCTGCACTCCCTCTCTGCTGGGCCAGGCTTCCATCACCCGGCCAAAGGGACAGCCTGCTTCAATGTCACAGATGGTTCCATTGGAACAAGATGTTGCTGGCGAGGCCTCCTCGGACAGCTCCCCGAGGAAGTGCCCCGCAAGCATAAGTGCAAAAGGAGGCACGTGGACTCCCCTGAGTCTTTAACAGAGGACACGGACTTGGAGGAAGGGGAACGCTCCCCAAGATCGCCCCCTGAGGATGTCTCCTTTGGAGACATCATGGAAATGCTGAGGATCGGAGGCGGGTGGTCTGCCCCCAAGTCTTCATCTGACGAGTCTGTGTTTCTGGAGGCATTCGAGGCAGGCCCGTCTACCTCTTGGGTGTCCCCTCCGGCCGACCCCCTGGTGGACCTCATTACCACCAGGGCGTGGAAGGATCCGGACACCATGGAGCCAGTACCAAAACGCCCGGATAAAATACCCCCCTCAGACCGATCACACTGGAGTAAGGGGCCCCCCGTAGATGCCATGTTGACGGCGGCAGCCACGAAGAGGGAATTGGCTCAGGAGAGCCCCTCAGTCCATCCACCGATCAGAGAGTCCCACTTGATGGACCGCTTAGGGAAGCGAGTTTTTAGTTCAGCGACCTTCTCGGTAAGGTCTCTGAACTATATGGCACATGTCATCAGGATGCAGCGGGATCTTATCAAAGAATATGCTGCTTCCCCCGAGTCCATGTCGGAGGATGACAAGCAATTGTACTCCACCTGAATGGCCACTCTGAGATCAATTTCAAACACCTCTATGCGGCTATTGTCCCATGCCACAGAGGGAGCCACTAGGGCTAGCAGAGCAGGCCTAGTCATGAGACGTCAGGCCTGGCTCCGTCATTGTGACTTTGCGGAGCCCTTTAAAGCGTCCTTTGCGAACACCCCTTTCGATGGTTCCGCCCTGTTTGGCAAAACAGTTCGCGAGACACTTGTCCAGAGCGAGAAGGACGGGAAGACGTTGTCTGCCGTCGGAGTCCGCTTCTCTGCTCCCCAGCGGTCCTTTTCAAGGAACCAAAAGGGTCAGAAGAAGATGTGGTTCTGAAAATCACAACATTCCCAACCCGCTCTGGACAACAAGTCCAACCGTGGCAGAGGAGGACAGGGAGGACGCCGCCCCAGGGGCAGAGGGGCTCCGAGAAACTTTGGATCCAGAGAACCTTTCTCTGAGCGGCCCGCGCAGCAGCCCTGAAGGGTTGCTCGGCTGCTCCACTCTGGAGGCAGTCGGGGGCGCTTCTCGAAACACCTAGCGGCATGGGAGTCCATCACGACAGACCGCTGGGTGCTTCGCATTATATCCGGAGGGTACAAAATACCATTACTCCATGTCCCCAAATCCAAGAACCTCCCCGATTTACCACCCAATCAGAGGGAGGCCGCAGCTACAGCAATTCAGCAACTGCTAAGAAAAAGAGCCATCCAGCCCATCCCCCAAGACCAGCTCGGATTAGGGTTCTACTCCAGGTTCTTTTTGGTGCCAAAAAAGACGGGGGACTTGAGACCGATTCTAGACTTTTCCCGCTTGAACCTGTCAGTAACCAGGGAAAAATTCCGAATGGTCACTCTTCAATCTATTCTCCCCCTTTTAAGGGAGAACGATTGGATGTGCTCCATAGACCTCAAAGATGGGAACTACCACATTCTAATGGACAGACGATCCAGGAGGTTCCTTCGCTTCCGGCTGGGGGCCAGTCACTACCAGTTCAGGGTCCTTCCCTTTGGCCTCACCACAGCCCCCAGGGTGTTCACCAAGGTATTAGCAGTGATTGCGGCCCACCTGAGACTCCAGGGAATACAGGTCTTTCCGTACCTGGACGACTGGCTCCTGACCGCACCAACAAGGCATCTACTTTGCTCAGCCAGAGACTTCTTTCTCCGTCTAGCCCCACAGTTAGGCATTACCATCAACGTCGACAAATCTCTTCTGGCTCCAACGCAGGTCATAGAATTCATAGGTGCCAGAATAGACACCAGAGAGTTGCGAGCCTTCCTAACTCCCGAGAGAATCCGGAATTTACAACTCCATGTGCGGGCTATCCTCCAATCAGAAACTTCACCAGCGGAATTGGTCCTGAGGGCACTAGGCTCCATGGCGGCAGCGATTACGCTATTTCCATGCGCCCATTTGAACATGCGGGTACTGCAATGGACTCTTCTAGTGCAATGGTCTTTTCTATCCCTTCCTCTCCACCATCCCACTGCTATCAGCAAGGCTTGCAGGAGGGCGCTACTATGGTGGCTCCAAGCCTCGAACTTCCATACGGGCCGTCCCTTCTGCACCTCTCCCCCTCTCGCCACGGTGACCACGGACGCTTCCCGCCTCAGGTGCGGGGGGCATTATTCAGGCAGGACATTCCAAGGCACGTGGAACGACACAGAGACCTCCCTGCATATCAACGTTCTGGAGATGAGAGCGGTGCTGTTTGCGTTGCAAGCACTTCAGGACCTCCTCCCCATAGGAACGATTGCAATTCAGTCGGACAACATGTCGGTGGTCTGGTACATCAACAAACAGGGGGGAACCAGATCTTACCCTCTATGCTGTGAAGCCATGAGAGTGTGGGAATGGGCGATCTCCTCCAACCGCTTTCTGATTGCAGCGCACATTCCGGGGAGGACCAACATCCTAGCAGACAAGCTCAGTCCGCACCCTTCTTACCCCATACGAGTGGTCTCTCAATCCACTAGTAGTGAAGCAGATATTCGCAACATGGGGGCAACCCTGCTGCGATCTTTTTGCGTCTCCATCAAACACCAAATGCGGCAATTTCTTCGCTCTTATCCCCCCTCCAGGGGAAACTCCAAGAGATGCTCTGGTGCATGCTTGGCCACCCGGTCTACTTTATGCCTATCCTCCTCTACCACTAATGCTACAACTCTTACAGAAAGCCTCACGGTTGGGGAGCAGGATAATCCTCATTGCCCCATTCTGGCCTCAGCAAATTTGGTTCCCTTACCTGTGGTCTCACCTTGTGAATCACCCTTGGATTCTAGATCCCACTCCGGATCTCATCTCCCATCCGTCGTACTTACCGACCCCAAACCTGGACAATCTGAAACTGACAGCTTGGTTGCTCCATTTCCACTCCTAGTTAGGACTCCCGGTATCTCTTCACCAGTCAAAGCCATGCTCGTGGCAGCGCATAAGCCCTCCACCAGGAAAGTGTACCATAGTAAATGGAAAAGTTTTTCCATCTGGGCGGAGCATCATGATCTAGATCCCTTTACGGCTCCTCTTCCATCCATATTAGACTTCCTAACTGAACTCTTTCAGGAAGGTGCTAGTTGTTCAACTGTCAAAGTGCAATTGGCAGCTATATCACATTACCATGTGGGACATGATACAGGGCCTTTGATGTCGGCCAAGTTGTGTAAAACCTTTCTCAAGGGCACCTTCTTACTTAGACCCCCTGTAAAGGAAGCCGTGCCACCCTGGGATCTTACACTAGTTCTTCAAGCCTTGACTGCTCCACCCTTTGAACCCGCTGCTTCAGTAGATCTCAAATTCTTGTCATGGAAAACAGCATTCCTTGTAGCCATCACTTCAGCAAAAAGAGTGTCGGAGCTTCAAGCCCTCTCTGTGCAGCCTCCTTACTTGATCTTTCACCCAGATAGAGTGTACCTCAGGATCAATCCCTCTTTTCTTCCCAAAATAGTATCAGAAACCAACATAAATCAATCCATAAATTTACCGGTTTTCTTCCCTAAATATCAGAATAAGGGAGAGAGTACAAGCTGCACTCATTAGATGTTCATAGGCAGCTTCGCTTTTATACTCATAAGACAGCTGGCCATAGACAATCCGACCAACTGTTTGTTTCCTTTGCCAAATTTAATTTGGGGAAAGCGATCTCAAAAGTATCTTTATCACGCTGGATTTCTCAATGTATCCTATTGGCGTATCAAGCCTCTGGTAGACCCGCACCCGAAGGAGTTCGTGCTCATTCCACCCGCTCCATTTCTACTTCTGCGGCCTTCAAGTCTAGAGTTCCATTGGATGATATTTGTTCTGCAGCCACTTGGGCTTCATCTCATACCTTTATTAACCACTACAAACTAGATGTGATTTCTAGAGGGAGAGCATCCTTTGGCTCTGCGGTGCTTCGCAATATCCTTCCATGATGGCCACCCAAGGTGCAGGTAGCTGGGGACTCTGTCCCACAGGTTGCTGACAAATGAACTTCCTACTTCAGATTAAGAAGTTATGTACTCACCATAACGTTCCATCTGAGTCTGTAGCTTCATTTGTCTGCAACCATCCCCCCCTCCTTCCCCCTGGCCTTCTTCGGATCTACTTGTAGTTGGATACCCTTTTGTTGGGCATATATTTAGGGGCAAACTCGATCTGAGGTCATGGAGGGTTAGCAGGGGATTATGGGTGAAGGGAGGCGCTAGGAGCTCGGATCCATTAGCTTGAAACAAGTTGCCGGCTCGGATCCGATATCGGATCCAAGACCCACAGGTTGCAGACAAATGAAGCTACCTACTCAGATGGAACGTTATGGTGAGTACATAACTTCTTAATTTGTGTCATCTATTTCAATCTTTCCTTAACTTTCCAACCTCCACCCATCCATTTTCTTTTTGTTTTTGGTTTATATTTTCTTCACAAGTGTCACACCTAGATGAACCTGGCTGGCTTAGCCTTGATAGCTTGCTCTGTACATGAGAATTTTGGGTAAGGGGAGGAGCTTGAGCACCGGATCCAAAGCTTGAAAATGGCTGAAGCTGGATCCAGCATCTGATCTGAGATCCACTCATTGAGGACAGAAACAGACAACACAGATCTGTTGTTATGGTGAGTACATAACTTGTTTTTCTTTGACAGCATATTGGAATGGGATGGACTCTAGAAGCATTCTAGAGGCAAATACATGGTCGTCTGTACATAATTTTACAAAGCATTATGTACTGAATTATTTTTTCAGATCTGGGGCTGGCTTTGCTAACCACATTCTCCAGGGGCTTCTGGATCCTTATTTGTCCTCCCAGGCTGGATATGCTTTGGTAATCAACCTATTTAACCAAAAGGCTAATGCAGTTATGAGAATGATGAACATAGTACAGTTGTGTAAGTTGCCCTTAACCATAACAGTAGACGATCATATTCCTCATTGCTGCAAGTAGATGCACCCACCTTCCGTCCTCCACTTCTGTATATAGTTAGTTGTTGGGATATAAAATTATTTGTCACTGTTATATCTTTAGAGGTTCAAGATGAATATGCTCTTCTGTTTGTATGGGCAACAAAGTCCTTAAAATTTCTAGAATTTGACTGCCGATTTCCCTCCTTTGTGCTGTCCAATCAGTAGTCAGAGTGAAGGTGTGTGAGGGTGCCAGAGATTTCTGAAGCTGGTCGGTTGTTTCTTGGACAGGAAACAACCAAAATAGTCAAAAGGCTACCGCAGCAGTGAGGAATTTGAACTTAAATTGTTATGGAAAGTGCAAATTACACAACTCTACTTTTTATTTGATTAAGGAGAAAGATATGATACTCTGAGATATGACCAAGAGGGAATGGTGTTCTTCAAGATGAAATGTTGCTGTAATTTAGTTTTATTATGTAGACTGTGAGCTGTTTTCCTCTTATTTTCAAATAATCCTGATAAGCAGCTGATTCATTAAAGATCATAGAAAAGGTCGGTGGTTTGTGTGGGTGACAGCATCAGTTGCAGTAGAACGAAAAGTTGGTTGTGAAGGTAAAGGTTGAAACTGTCCGGGTTGCTGCAGATACGTCAGGTTAAGTGAAATACGAGCATATAGGAAAAAGAGCATTACAGCAGGCTTGATAGTCTTAGAGAGTTGTGCCCCTATTCTTCTGTATATTTATCTTGCTGTGTTCAAGTAAGTCATCAATATTAAGTAATCAAATTTCTTTTTGTCATTTTTGATTTTTTTTTCATTTCATTTTATGCTCTTGTTAATGATGCATTTTAGAGCATTGTGTTTCACATCTTATATTACATATTTGGGGAGAAAATGAAACTGTTTAGAAACATATTTTTACTTTTCATTTTTTGTCTGTTTTTTCAGTACACTCATATCCTTGCACACATTTAAACTACTGTGGAGACCAACACTTGAATCTTGATTAATCCAGTGATTTCATAAAATGTGTTGTTTTGCAGAAATTGGATTATTTCTGTGCATCGTCTGTCATCCTGTACTCGCTGTACCTGTGCTGTGTCAGGTATGTTGCCAATATTAAGGTGAGTGCGTATGCTGGTGAGGGATGAGAAGGAGGAGACATTTATCTTTTTTTTTTTTTTTTTTTTTTTTTACTGGATGCTGTGTAGTTTTAAGGATTTTTAATAGTGAGGCTGTGTATCAGTAGCTATTTGAAATACCAGGACCTCAGACATTCTTCCTCTTTCTGTTGCCAGAACTATGCTTAAGGTGAACGCTCAGGTTAGCAGTGTGAATGTAAAAAAACATTTCTTTATGTCTTCAGTGCTTTTGTTGCGGACAGTTCTGTGGTTTAAGTGAGAATTACGGTGATAATTACTGGGTATAGTATGCTATTAATTTCTGCTATGCTAATAACTGGTTTTGGTAGCCAGTATAAACATGGAAGATACCATTAAAGCAGTTTAGGTGTACTGTTGACTTTTAGGACAGGTTAAAGAGCCCTAGAATTAATCATAGCATTGATATGACAACTTAAGTTGGATGAACAACATTGTAACTCTGTAACTCCTTGGTTCTCTGAATGTCAACAGGCTCATGTTTGCGGTTCTTTGAATTGTGAGACTGTGAATATGAATATTTGGGGAGTATGTAGCAAGTCCAAGGTTGCAGTATTTTGGTGTATAATCCCACCTCCAAGGAACAGTGATCCTGGACTCAGCACATTTAAGTAGCAGGGATGGAGGGGTCATAGCCTCCTTGGGTGAAGGGTGCAGGAGATCAAAGCCCCACAGCAGGAACACTTATGAGGAGATATGATGAGTTCAGCTTTTGATGCACTTTCTTTGAAGTAGCACTTTTTATTTTTATTTTTAATTTTTTTGAGTTGCAGGACTCGCTGTTTTAGGCACTCCTGATGAGAAACATGTTGCTTCTTAACATTTAGTGTGTAAAAGGATCAGAACAGTGTTCATTTAACTGAAAAGACTTCTGGTATTTCTTTGGAATATTGAAAATGCCACTTGGGACATACTGTGTGCTTTAGAAACTTAGGGTACTCACAAAGCATAGTAGTAGTTAATGAAGTGACGTGTTTTACTTGTAAAAAATAGTTTCATTAAGCCCTTTACTTTTGCTGTGTTTCTTTGCTTGCCTGTTTTCAAGTAAAGTGGAAGATTTCACACACTGCCCTTCTGTCTCCAAGAGGTTGTTGTTTGTTAACAGTACTTTAAAAGTGCATGTTTTTCTTAATTGCAATGCCAAACAACTTTAGCCCCGAGCAGTTACTGAATCAGTTTTTCAATGCAAGCACTTTAGTAATCTTAATGTGCTACAACTCAAAGCTCTGTTTGGTTGAAATGCAGTGTTATAGCATTTGATATGGTTTATAAAGCTGAATTTTACCTTTCAATAATTTTTTTTCAGAACACTGGGCCTTAGGCATCCTGTATTAGCCAGCTGCTTTGGAATTGTCCTGATACTCTTCTTCACATGTCACATAGCATACCTGACCTTTGTGCGATTTGATTACGGCTACAATATGTTTGCTAACATAACTGTAGGTATGGACTTGTATGAATTTTAAAGCATTCTAGATAATTATTTAACTGACTGTAATATATAGCTTAGAAAGAATAAGACACAACACTACCACCTGATTGTTTCTAACTGTTGTGTTCTAGCTTTATACTATGTAGCCTGTGTTTAGAACCTCCTCATTATTGAAATAGGTTATGTATTTGTACTCTATATAAAGGCACTGGGAGATGAAAATGTTAGCCTGAAGTCTTGTGTTTCAGTAGTCTCAAAGTGTTTGTGTATCTAAGCATGCCAGTTTGTACACTGGGGTTGTCCTTACCAGATAATAGCCTTACTAGATTTGAAGGCATTGAATACTGTTTTTTTTTTCTGATCTGATAAGCTACTATTAAGATAGATGTTTTGTGTGATTGTGGGCTATTCCCAGGTACACATGTACTTAAATACATATGTATATGTGCTTGTCTACAAAATAGACAGATTAGTAATGCACACATTTTTGTAGTTAGTTATTAATTTATTTTTTCTGAATTGTCTTTATTAAAAATTTTAACAGCAAAACATTAATATATGATAATAAAAATGTAAAACAAATATACATATCTAAAAGAACAATTATAAACAACAACTAAAATAACTGTTTACATTGGCATATACTATAAAACTAAGTCTTTAAACAGAAAAAGTAATGTGATAAGTAGTTAGTTATTAAAGTCAGTTTATCCAGCAGTTCTTTGAATTTCAACCATATGTTATATGAAGAGGTGATTGTAGGTGTTCTTGTCTTGATTGTGATAAGTTCAAGATGACAAACTTCAGTTGCCGAGTGTACAAATTCCTTCATGGTATGAGTAGTCTTATTCTTCCAGATGTTCTTCATATTTCACTGTTGCAGTCATTACATTTGGGTAATCTGCTGGCAGGTTGCCCTCAGTTGGCCTGAATAACAAAGTCTTGGGTCCTGCGTCGGTTGCTTTCTCCTCTTCCATGACGTCAGGTCGTCAGGGGTATAAAACATGCAGCCGACGCCATTTTAATCAGTCTTTCTTGCCGTGTGGTGCCCAAAGCAGAAGCACTTCGCAAGTGCCGGTCGTCTGACTCCTGAAATTTTTGTATTCGAGTTTCAGAACCGAAGTCTTCAAACTAAAGCTAAGTACCCCGTTGGGGAAACTTTTTCTTGTTCCTTATCGATGTCAGTAAAAGTTAATAATTGCATTACTTGTGGGAACCAAATACCTCATAAGGATTTTCATTTGTACTGTATTCCTTGCCTAGGCCCAGATCATAATGTGCCTTGCTGTTGGTTTTGTGCTAGATTTAACCAAGGCACTATTAAGCGTCAGTATATTTTTGCTTCTAAATATTTTGGTCCAAGATGTAATTATCCTGAAATGTCATCAGTTAGCAATCTGACTACCGGAGTTCATAAAAAACGCAAAGAAAAAGACAGAGACAGACCATCGAGGTCCAAAACAGACGAAGATTCTCCAAAGCCAGTTGCCGGTTTGCTGGTACTCAGTGAGGTGCTTTCGCAGCCCCTGATACCTGCTACTTTTGAGTTGCAGACCTCTACTGAGACCCATTCGGAGTCCGGTATGCCGTGAGATTTTCAGAGTATTGAACCCGTGGATGTCTCTCCCTTGGATGGGTCCGGAGCCGCTGAGCAGGTACCAGCTTCTGAGGCTGTTTTCAGGCCTCAACATTTTTATATTAAACCGACGCCAGCAACAAAAACAAGGTCAAAAACAATTTCTATGTCTAAAAAACTGATGCATGAGCCACGTGCTCAGGCCCCAATGCCTAAAAAAACAGATGATCAAAATGGCTGAAGATTTAATTACCTTGATTAGGGGTGTAATGCCGTGGTGGTACGGCGGTAGTGTTGTTACCTCACAGCAAGAGGTTCTCCCGTTTAATTCTCGGCTGTGCTTGGGAGTGCCTTCCGTGTGGAATCTGCATGTCCTCCCCGCGGTTGGGTAGTGTTCAAAAGACATGCGTACATAAATGGGTGTGCCTTCGTTGAAGGTTGAGTGTCGAGCTGGCACCTTGGCGTTTCGTAAAAATCTACTGCCAGTCATTAGCGGACCGGAGTTCCACTGTGGCGACCCCTTACTGTGAAAAGCCGAAAGACAAACAAACAAAGCCCCCCCCTTGCTAAAAGGCCTAGGCAAGGCACTGACTGAATCTTCAGATCAGGTTTCCATTTCTTCTGATTCCACTTCTGATCAGGAATTTTCTATTCCACCCTATGAGGATTCTGATGCAGAGGAATCCATCCCATCTGCATCTCCTCCTGAGGATTACTCTTTTGGAGAGACTCTGCATACTTTAAGGGAACATTTTCACTGGGAGAGTCAGGACTTCTCTGAATCAAAAAAGAGGCTTAGGGATTTCCTTCTTCCTCAGCATAGGCCTTTGGCAATACCTCCTGTATTAGACATTGTTGTGTTTTCGGAATCAAGCATGGCTCCTGATTCCCTGCCTCCGGTTCCTAGTAAGCCAGACAGATATTACAGGGTTCCTGATTCCCACAAATTTCTTTTCAAAAATCCTGCTGCTGATCCTAAGACCATTTCTCAGGGTCCTAAGGGTGTAAAAGCCTCTACAGCCAAAAATCCTAACCCTTCTGATAGAGATTCCAGGGCGCTGGATAGATGGGGTAAGAAGGTTTATACATCTGCAATCTTGGCAATCAGGGCTTTAAACTGCCAGTTTCATATGCTTAAATATCAACAGCATGTTATGGGCTTACTGAAACAGAAAATTATCTTGATTTCTGATTGTGTGGAAAATAGAGTTACAGGAATTATTGCGTTCAGCAGAACAGGTTGGAAAGCATACTTTGCAATGTGGTTTTGATTCCTTGGAGGCCTCTTGTAGGGCCGTCGTTACTGGATCTGTGATTAGAAGGCATGCCTGGCTCAAGGAGCAAAATCTGCATGATCATGTTAAAGCTAAATTGTTGGATGCACTTTTGCACCATGATACTCTTTTTGGTAATAAGGCAGAAGAGGTTTTAAAGAAAATGGAAGACAAAGCTAAAATCTATGCAAACTGTAAAAGATTTCTTGCAAGTGCAGCCACCCAGATTCAATAGGCACTGGCCTACTAAAAATTAGTCCTTTCCTGTGTCCAACAGAGCCACTCAGGGCAAATCCAGCTGCTCAAAAGGCTCCAGATACCAATCACTGGGTTCTTACAGATCAAAGCAATGGGGTGCCTCCACCTCCAAATCTGGAGGAAACTAAGCACAACCCTACAGTAAGCAGTCTCAATGACTTTCCTCTACCAGCACCAAGCACTTACCTTTTGGCAGCCCCCTTGGGGGGAAAATTAGCACTTCAGACTCAAAATTGGCAGTTAATTACCCAGGACAAGTGGGTATTAAACGTAGTATCCCAGGGGTACAGATTTCATTTCCATATTTTGCCAAATCCAAACGGCTGGCCGGATCTGCCACAAAACCAGTGGGCAGAGGCCCAGAAACAAGTCAAGTCCCCCATGGATATGGGGGCTATTCAACTGGTACCAGAAAAGGAAAAAGGACAAGGTTTTTATTCAAGACTTTTCCTGGTACCCAGAAAAGATGATTCTTCGTGACCAATACTGGACTTATCGATTCTGAACACTTACCTGGACATTCCAAAATTCAAAATGCTGACTTTACAACAGCTACTGCCTATGCTAGGCAGGAATGCTTGGTTATTAACTCTAGACTTAAAAAGGCATACCTGCATATCCAAATAAGGGAATCGTGCAGAAGATACCTCCGCTTCTAAGCAGGTTTTTTGCACTACCAATTCTCTGCACTGCCCTTTGGCTTATCTACTGTGCCCAGGGTCTTTACAAAGTGCCTGGCACCAGTTATTGCATTCTGCAAACAAAAAAACATTCAAATTTATCCTTATCTGGACGATTGTCTCATTCAAGCAGAGGACAAGGACACTCTTCTTCAACATCTGGCGTTTGTAAAAAGGCTTCTAGCATGCCTAGGGTACACCATAAATGAACAGAAATCACAACTGGTACCCTCTCAAATAATTACATTCCTGGGTGCAAGCTTGAATACAACTGCCCAGATGGCTTACCTCATGCCAGACAAACAAAGGCAACTGACAGCATACTTCAAACAAATGGCAACAAAAACCCAGTTATCTGCAAAACAAATTCTGCAGGCTTTGGGGTTCATGGCATCCTGCATTCTACTAATTCCATATGCGAGACTGCATATGAGGAAACTTCAGTGGTACCTAAAAAGTTTATGGAGTCAGCATTATCACAGCCTGGAAGCTATGATCCCTCTCATTCCCTGCCTACAACAGGAGTTTCTTTGGTGGGCAGAGACATGTCACCAAAACAAGGGACTGTCATTCACTGTACCCCCTGCCACCCAAACCCCAACTACAGATGCATCAGACTATGCTTGGGGGGTCCACCTGGCAGGGAGATGCATTCAGGGCAAATGGAGCCCAAACCAAATGCATCTGCATATCAACCAGAATGAGATGCTAGCTGTTCAGAATGCTCTGACAGCCTTCAAGGACTTACTTCATCCAGGACAACTACTGATAAAGGCGGACAACACCATAGTTATGTGGTACATAAACAAGCAGGGGAGGTACACATTCCTACCTGCAGACTAGCTATGGCTTTGTGGAACACAGCCTTGACTTACCAAGTACATCTTCAAGCTCATTTCCTGCCAGGAAAGCAAAATACTCTGGCAGACGACCTAAGCAGAAATCTTATGGACCCTCACAAATGGAAACTGGATCCACAAATCTTCAGCATGCTAACACAGAAATGGGGGAGCCCAGACATAGATCTATTTGCCTCTCCCCAAAATTATCAGCTGGACAAATTCTGCACAAGAAATCATCACAAAAAAAGCATGGAAAGCGGATGCTGTATTCTTCATCTGGAAAAACCTATCAGTCTATGCCTTTCCCCCTCTGCCTCCGCTTTCCAAGGTCTTACTAAAAGTCAGACAGGAAAAACCAAAAATGGCCCTGCCAGCACTGGTGCCCGCTTCTAAGGAATATGTCTCATCTTCCTCCATGGTACTTGCCTCAAATACCTCATATACTGTCTCAGCAGAACTATCAAATTCTGCACACTCAGATCCAAACTCTGAATCTTGCAGCATGGCTAATCAACTAATTATTCAAACAACACCTCTCAGTAAATCTGTGATGGATGTCATTTTGGAATCCAGAAGGCCTAGTACTAGAAAATCTTATGCTGATAAATGGAAGAGATTCTGTGCTGGGAACCAAGCACAAGGAATAGACACAGCAAAGCCCAATAGTTTTCAGATTTTACAATACCTGACTGAGATACTTGACAAGGGCCTGTTTTTCTCTTCAATAAAAATCCATGCCTCTGCCATCTCAGCTCATTACAACACAGAGCCTCCCCTCTTTTCTCATCCTCTGCTTAAGCAGTATCCTAGCGGGGCCAAAAAATTAAGGCCTCCCAGAAGAGCCCCAACTCGTGCATGGGACCTCAATTATGTGCTGGAAAAACACACCCTGCCTCCTTTTGAGCCAGCTGCTACTGCGGATATAAAATTTCTATCTTGGAAAACAGCTTTTCTTTTGGCAGTCAATTCAGCAAGAAGGGTTTCAGAACTACAAGCTCTCATGGCATTGGAGCCTTTTATTATATTTTACCCAGACAGGGTGTCCCTCAGGACCAATCCTTCTTTTATGCCTAAGGTGGTATCCAGTGTGGCTCTTAACAGACCATTCACCTGCCAACATTTTACTCAAATCCACAGAGCAAGGGGGAGCGGATTCTGCATTCATTGGATGTACACAGACAACTAAGATTCTGCTTAAATAGGACCAAATCTCTAAGAAAGTCCGAGCAACTACTGGTAGCATTTGCTGCAGGATCAGAGGGGAAGGCTATATCAAAGCAGACTATTTCTAAATGGATAAGCCACTGCATTAATTTCTGCTATTTATACCATGGTAAACCTGTGCCCAAGGTGATCAGATCACATTCCATCAGGGCTGCCTCTACTTAAGTAGCTTTTCTCAGAGGGGTCCCAACCAGAGACATTCTGGAAGCTGCTACTTGGAGCTTTGTTCACCTTCACAAAGCATTATCATTTACCTCTCTTCTCTAAATCCAGGGCAGGCTTTGCCACTGCAGTCCTTCAGGGCCTTATAGCCGTTCCTAATGCTGTTTAGTTCCATCTTCCCATCCATAGCTTTGGGATTATACCCAAATGTAATGACTGCAACAGTGAAACACGAAGAACATAGCACAGTTGTGTACACTTACCATAAATGTAGATGTTCGAGTGTATTCACTGTTGCAGTCCGGGTTACCCACTCGCCATCCCCCTTTTTCTATACCTTTTCTCTATCCTTCACTATTCTCAAAAGCCTTTGTGGTATATTTGCTTTTTAGTTGAAGGTAAATTGTATATTTCTAAAAGTGCATTTATATATATTTACTGTTTATTTAAGTATATATTTTTGCTCCCCATTTGGGGGGCACCTGACATCTGGGGCAAGAAAAACTAATTAAAATGGCGTCGGCTGCATGTTTCATACCCCTGATGACCTGACGTCATGGAAGAGGAGACAGCAACCGATGCAGGACCCAAGATTTTGTTATTCAGGCCGACTGAGGGCAACCTGCCAGCAGATTACCCAAATGTAATGACTGCAGCAGTGAATACACTTGAACATCTACATTTATGGTAAGTGTACGCAACTGTACTTTTTTGGTAATGACTTTTCTTGCTAATGTTAAGGTACTCCATAAAAGAGAGTATTTTGTTTCATCGTCACAAGTGTGAATATGTGTATTAAATACAATAAGAGATTTGGTCCGCATAAATTTATCATTAAAACAAACAAAGAGAAAAAATCATATTATCCCAATATGTTTTTAAGTTTTGTACAATCATAAAACATATGTTTCCAGTCAGCTTTAACATTTAGTTTACATCTTTAGCATCCTGTGTCTTTATTAAATATCAGTTAAACTTTATGTGGTGTAATAAAGGTTCTGTGTAAGAACTTCCAAGAGAATATCCTCCACCTTAGTGATGAAGTAGTTTGTTTTTTATCATCTTCACTTGGAGGAGTTATTATTAACAAGTATGAAATAATCCCAATAGCTGTCTGTGACATACTTTTGATTTCTTAAGTACCATATATATTTTAGATAAAAGTCCATTTCCAATTATATTCTGGTGCATTAGAATGAGTAAATCAATGAATGTGGGGAAATAATTTCTAACTGTTGGTTCTATTAGATTAAGCCTATGTTCAACCAATTGTTTACAGTTTTGAATTTCTAACCACATGTCTTTGTTTAACTCAAACTTGTTAATGATATGGTCAACTTTCCATTGTCTAGTAATTGATACTACTATAACAGTTTTTTTTTGTCTTTAAATGTAGTCATGGTTGTTAAATTAAATGTGTTAATACTATTCTGAGTGTAGGCAATTGGAAATGCAAAGAAAACTCATGCTTTATATTCAGGGGTCCTGAAAATGGAAATTTTAAAGGAGGTTAATATCATATTGATATAATAAGAGTTAACTTTTTTTTCTATAAAATAATCCATTAGTAGCTATTTTAGTGTATGATTTTGTTAAATTATTGTATTTACACCAAATACCTCCCTGAATAACTTTTCCATTTGTCATTATAATTGTTATATAAGCAAGAAATTACTGTCTTAACAATTGAGGATAAATAATATAATTCTAAATCTGGAAGACCAATACCATCTAATATCCAATCTCTAATGTGTTGGTTTAAAGCTAATATGAGCTTATTAGGAAACCTTACAAATCTCACAAACAAAGAATTATAGTCTTTTATATTTTTTGGGAGTACAGTGGGAGGGATACAAACTGTATTATATATAGAATTTTAGGAAGGATAATCATTTTCATTAAGGAGAATCTGTCTTCTATAGTGAAACAAATATTCCATTTATTAAGAGTTTGTTTTATGAGATTTAAGTTATCATAATCAAGGGTTGTTATATCTTTAATATTGTCAGACAAGATTATCCCTAAGTAAGTGATTTTACCGTCTTTCACAATGTATTTATGTAATTTCATATCTGTTTTATTAATATTATAATTAACAGGTAGTATTTTAGTCTTACTCTCATTAAAATTGAGTCCTGATTTATTTTGGAATATTTCTATTTCTTGGAATACTGCAATAAGAGAATAATTGTAGTCATTCAAAGTTAATAGGATGTCATCTGCAAGTAATTGTATTTTGGGATTAAAACATTATATGTTAGTATGCCGTTGATGTTTTTATTTGATCTTGTGTAATTTGCAAAAAGTTCCGTAACTAGGGCAGAAAGCATGGGGACAAGGGACAACCCTGTTTAGTACCTTTAGTAATCATGATTGATTGGTAAGTATATGAGTCTATCTTAATTTACACAAAGGAGTTTTCATAGAGAAGTTTGATTAATTGTAAGAAATTGTTTGAAAAGTTATATTCCTCCAGTACTAATAGTAGGTACTCTGAATTAGCGGAGTCTAATGCACTACTGATATCCAGACTAACCAAAGTTAGTTATTTTTTTTTAATTAATATAATCAATTATTGATTGTATTCTCTTGATAGTAATATAGGTGTTCCTGTTCATTATAAACCCAGTCTGATCATTGTTTTATCAACATTGGAATAAATTGTTTTATTCTAGAGGCATAGATTGCTATGAATAGTTTATAATCTACATTTAGTAATGAAATTGGTCCATATGAAGAACATTGTGTTGAATCCTTGTCGTGTTTTAAAATTAAGGATATTAGGATGTATTTCCAGGATAGTGGTACCTTTGTAAGTCCTTTAACTATTCAAAATACTTCTACTAAAATACTCAAAGCATCCTTAATCATCATTCTGTATAGTTCATACACAGCATCATTTCCAGGTGCCTTATTGGGTTTTAATTTATTAATTTGAATTTTGAGTTCAGACATTGATATAGGCTTGTCAGTTATTTTATTTGATGTTCTGACCGTCTATTTTCAGTATATTTTTTATAAATGTTTTAATTAGATATGGTGTATCCATTGTTGGTTTGTGTTGATTAATTTTATTAAAATGACACCTGAAAACATCCAAAATATATTCAGTTTTGGTAACCTTCTTTTTACTACTAGAGGAGTAATAATTCTTTGATGTGGTTAGATTTAACAACCAATCTGATGTTGTTAATCTTCTGTCCATTCATCATTGATGGGTTCGGTTCAGAGCCCTCAGAACCAAGTCAGCCTTTTTGCCAAGCTCGCGCTAGACAGAAAATCTCTCGAGCTAAGTCTCTACCCAGAATGCCCTTCTCACTGTTACCTCAGATCTCGTTTGCCACGTAGCCGTAAAGCTGCGTTTCAGCTCTCAGCTAAGTGGAACTTTATTTGATATTTGTGTGGAAAATTTTTGATGTCTTCATATTTTATTGAGCGAATAGTATTTCTAATGTGTTTTCTTCTGTCTGAAATTGTTTTTTTCCTCTCTACTCTACCCGTTGTTACCACTGGTAAATTTTCAAGTACCATTGTTGGTACGGCCTTTCCTCCCTTACCCTCGTGGTTTTCCTTCAGTACCATAGCTGGTATTGTCTTTCCTGTTTAACCTATTAGCTTTGGTTTTTAGTAAGGTGTTTTCTTTTTTCTCTACATATCACTGTATTGCTATAATTGTGACTTCTTTGAACGGTGGTTGACTAATTGGATTATACTGTTGGCCTGTGGTGTCTCTCTATCAAGATGTCTGATAAGAAGGGTACTTCAGGTTTTAAGCAGTGTGCTTCATGTAATGGCAAATTACCTAATAGTGATTCTCACGATGACTGTGTATACTGTTTGGGAATGCCCCACCTCTCATGTGACATTTATCAGCATTTCAGTCAATGCACTCTTAATGAGTGCAAAAATAAACTGATTCTGGAAGGGTTACTCAAATCTTCCTTTTCAGAGGCCATTTCTGCGATAAAGGTCTCAACCCCTCCTACTAAAGACAAAAAGAGGTCCCACTCGGTCCCCTCCTCAGCATCGGGTGATCAGGGCAAGCCTGTAAAATCAGAGGTCCCAAAGTTGTCTTCTGAGTATAAATCTGCCTTTACGGCTCGTCTTCTTTGGCTCCATGCATCTCGAAACCTTCAATAGCGGCACTAGTTTCGGCACCGGTCATGCTTCTGACACCGATTATAGACCTTACTACGCTTATTTCGACTTCGGCACCTGTGGCCACTTTGGCTCTGGGCACAACTTTGACTACTTCGTTAGTTACCATTTTGGGTCCGAGTGCCACTTCGGCACCGAGCGTTGTACCAAATTCACTGGATTTGACCCCTTTACTTCCAATCTCAAAACTCGAAGTCTCAAAACTCAACCCACGGTGGTGGTGCTGCGGTAGCATTGTCACCTCACAGTAAGACGCTGTCCGGTTCGATTCTCAGCTAGAGCGTCTTCTGCGTGGAGACATGCGTGAATGGGCGTACCTTCGTTGAAGGTTGTGTGTCAGGCCTGGCAAGCTGGTACATAAAAATCAACTGCCAATCATTAGTGGACCGGAGTTCCGCTGTGGCGACCCCTAACCGGGAAAAGCCGAAAGACACAAACAAACTTCCAGTCTCAAAACTCGAGACTTTGGTGCCGGCAGACTTTGCACCACGGACCCGATAGTCCCCTTCTGTAGACCTGTTTCTGGGCCAAGCGTATAGCCCCTTCATTGAACACTCTGACTCTCCATCTGGAGTATCCTCTAGATCCACCATGAGCTTGTCAGAACATGACGTGGTGCATCTTGTGGACCAGCTGTTGTTAGCCAGGGGGATACCCACATTTTCTAACACCCATCCAACTGCAGGACTTGGTTGACTTATCCACGAACCCCATCTTACACTCCCCTTTCAACCATCTCGGTTCCGAAGCCTTCTGCTCCGATATCCTTCATGGAGCCCATCACCGTGGCACCTACAGTGCATCTCACTCCAGTTCTGAGTTTTGCCCCTTTGGTCTTCGGTTCCTGCGGAACCGGTCCTTCCTCAGTCTGGGTATTGGGGGATGGGTGCTTTGCCCTAGGGCATGGAGCCATCTTTCTCCACAGTTCCATCCTCTGTGCCAGTAGCCGTGTCCACACTGATTCTGCTTGAGGCTCCACCCATAGGAGCAGGTTCATTGGAGCAGGGTGTGACCCCGGTCCCGAGGTTGTCTTTCTGGGTTCTGGGCTCCCATCCCTCTTCTGGCGGGCCTGGCATCCATGTGATGGAGAGGGCTCTTGCTTCTGGCAGCACTTCTTTGATGTCGGAACCCCAGTTTTCACCCCCTGAGCTACAGCTGCCACTGACCACGCCCCAGGACACTGGGCAGAGAAGCCGCAGGACACTCCTTTTCTCAGGGTACCCGCTCTTCCGTGTCCTCCTCAGAGACCCCCCACTGAGGAGCCCCCTCGAAAGAGGACATGCAAGAGGAGGCACATGGACTCACCCGCGGAGTCCTTAGCTGAAGACATGGATTAAGATGATGGTGAAGGGTCCGCTCAGTCACCTCCTGATGATGTCTCTGGAAATGCTAAAGCAGAGCGGTGACTGGAAGCCCTCCAACCCTTCATCTGAGGAGTCCGTGTTCCTGCAGGCTTTCCACGTCCAGCCTTCTACCTGTTGGGTGACCCCACCTGCCAACGAGCTCGTCCAGCTTGTTGTGCAGTGTGCTTGGAAGAACCCCAATTCCATTGAGGTGATCAATCAGAGACCAGACAAAATTCTTTTCCCTCCCGAGGAGAACCCGCATTGGTGCAAAGTGTTACCAGTCGATGCTATGGGACTTGGCTGAGGAAAGTCCCACTGTCCATCCTCCCAACAGGGAGTCCTGGGCGGTGGACAGACTTGGGAAGCGTGTTTTTGCATCAGGGACCTTTGCTATATGGTCCCTGAACTATATGGCACATTTTGCAAGGCTCCAGAGGGACTTGATCTCCGAACTCTCTGGGACGCTTGCAGGACAGTTGTCTGATGTGGTCAGGGACAAAGTGGCATTACAGCTCGCAACCCTGGAATCAATATCCAACTCATCCATGAGGTTGTTTTCACATGCGACCGATGGTGTGGTTAGAGCAGCGGGTTTGGGCATTGTCATGAGGCATCATGCCTGGTTACACATTTGTGACCTCACGGACCCCTTCAAGTCTTCCTTTCTGAATGCACCCATCGAAGTTTCGTCCCTTTATGGCTCCAAAGTGAAGGACACACTAGCCAGGTGCGAACAAGATGGAAAGACCCTGTCTGCCATAGGCCTATGGTTTTCCAGTCCTCAACGTACCTTCTCCAGGAATCAGGGGAGTGGAAAAATGTGGCACAAAAAATCTCGGGGTCCTTTCTGTGCTCCATTTGTTGATGATACCCAGAGGGGCAGAGGAGGTAACAGTTCTGGAGGACGCCCCTATAGAGGCAGAGGGGGTCCTCGTAACCAAGGTTCCATGGATTCCTTCTCTGGACAGCCTTAACCAGCGCTCCTGAGGAGCAACCAGATTGCTTACCTCGGAAGCAGTCAGGGGTCGTTTCTCTCTGTACCAAGCTGCCTGGCACTCTATTACCACTGAGCATTGGGTGTAGCGTATCATCACCAGAGGTTACACCATTCCCCTTTCTTGTCAGCCAAACCTTCCAAGAAAACTTCTCGACATTCCACCCAGTCAAAGGGAAGAAGCAGATAAAGCTGTCTCAAAAAAAAAAGTCATCCAACCAGTCCCACCAGACCAGTGCAGATCTGGATTTTACTCGAGATTCTTTTTGGTAACAAAAAATACAGGAGACTGGAGACCCATTTTGGATCTCAGCAGCTTAAACAAGTCTGCCACCCAAACCAAATTCTGGATGGGCACGGTTCAGTCCATTCTTTCCTTTTTAAGAGAAGGTGATTGGATGTGCTCGATAGATCTCCAGGATGCTTATTACCACATCAAGATGGACAAATGCTCCAGGAGTCTGCTGTGCTTCTGGCCAGGGGTCAGTCATTATAAATTTCATGCCCTGCCATTCAGTCTCTCTACAGCCCCCCAGAGTGTTCACGAAATGAATGGCAGTTGTAACAGCTCACTTGAGACTACAAGGATTCTGGGTGTTTCCATATCTGGACGACTGGCTCCTTGCCGCCCCCACTGAGCATCTTGTGGTAACAGCACTGCATTATACTCTCTCTCTGGCAAAACTGTTGGGAATAATGATGCATTGGGAGAAATCAAACCTTATTCCTACACAACAAATAGAGTTCATTGGAGCAGTGTTCTATCCTCAGTCCTGTCTAGTATCCCTCCCAATTCACAGACTCCACTGATTGAGGCTCTAGCTCCGAGTGATACTCTCTCAAACAAAATTTCAGCAAGGCAAGTTCTTCAGGCCCTAGGCTGTATGGCAGCTTCAGTCCCAACAGTGCATTTAGCAAAGCTACATATGTAGATCCTGCAATGGCTCCTTCTTTGTCAATGGTTCCCAAACTATCAACACCTATTTTACCAGATTTGAATAACCAACTCCTGTAGACAGGACCTCCTTTGGTGGATGAGGCCAAACATATAATTTTGGAGTCACCCATTTTAATCTCTTGAACCCAGAGCCATTGTGACCACGGATGCTTCCCTGATCGGGTGGGGGAGTCATTTCCAGGGAAAGACAGTCCAAGGCACATGGTCCACCTCAGAGGCCCACCTGCATATCAGTGTTCTGGAACCGATAGCTGTGCTGTTAGCTTTGCAGGCCTTTCATTTGTTCTCCCTTGCGGGACAATTGCAATTCAGTCAGACAATATGTCAATGGTCTGGTATATAAACAGTCAAGGAGGAACTAAGTCCTACACCCTGTGTCGAGAAGCCATGAGAATTTGGCAGTGGGCGATAGCTTCCAACCGCTTTCCGATAGCAACACATATCCTGCAGAGCTCCAACTTGATTGCGGAGAAACTGAGCAGATGCATCCTCATGCCTCACAAGTGGTCTCTCAATCCCGAGGTGGCAACAGAAATTTTCAGTCACTGAGGCCAACCTTGCTGCAATCTTTTCTTCTCCCCATCAAACAACAAATGCAGTAGCTATTTCGCCCTACTTCCCCTAGAGGGGGAATCACCGAGGGACACTCTAATCCACGATTGGCCCACAGGACTTCTTTACTCTTATCCTCCCATCCCCCCTGATACCACAATTTGTAAAGAAAGCTCTTTGGTTGAGATGTAAGGTGATCATCATAGCTCCATTCTGGCCTTGCCAAGTTTGGTTCCCCTTCCTTTGGCCTCACCTAGTATACCCGCCATGGATTCTGAACCCTCTACCAGATCTGATTACTCACCCCCAAGGGTTAAGTCACCCAACTCTGTCCAGTCTCAAGCTGACAGCTTGGTTTCTCCACTTCCATTAGTCACCAAGCAAGCTATCGAGACATCATTTTGGCCTCTCATGAACCATCCACCAGAAGACTATATCAGGATAAATGGAAAGGTTCTCCATCTGGTCCAAGGATAACATGCTAGACCTGTATTCGGCTCCAGTAACTGCAGTGCTTCAATACTTGGCTAAGCTTTTTGATAATGGAGCCTCTACCTCTACCGTATGAGTACATCTAGCGACAATTTCTAATTTTCACAGTGGTATAGATGGCACCCCTCTTATCTCTCTACACCTTTGCAAGGTCTTCCTCAAGGGGACCTCTCATATCAAGCCTCCTATCAGACAGCCCGTGGAACCATGGAACCTCACTTTTAGTCCTTCAGTCTTTGACTCAAAAACCTTTTGTACCTGCTGCGAAGTGTGACCTAAAGTTTTTGTCTTGAAAGTCCTTGTTCTTGGTAGCCATCACGTCTGCCAGAAGGGTCTCTGAGCAGCAGGCATTGTTTATCATGAGGCCCTATCTGGTCTTCCGTAAAGACAGAGTATCACTTTGGATGAATCCATCCTTCCTTCCCAAAGTTGTTTCTGAATTCAACATAAACCAGACCATTGATCTACCAGTGTTCTTTCCGAATTTTGCCAATAGAGGAGAGTACTGCCTTCACTCCTTAGACGCACATAGACAACTGAGATTTTTCCTAGACAGGACCAAACTTATCCGTAAATCTGAACAGCTTTTCATCTCCTTTTCCTGGGCCCAGAATGGGAGAGGCTGTTTCTAAGGTATCAAAATGGCTAAGGGACTGCATAGGTTTTATCTATTCCCTCAGTAATGAACCTATGCCAAAAGTTAAAGCTCACTCCACTAGATCTATGGCAACATCTGTAGCTTTCCATTCCAGGGCTTCCGTGGATGACATCTGCACAGCAGCTACTTGGGCTAAGCCTCATAATTTATCAGTCATTACAAATTGGACTTGGTCTCCAGAGGGAGAGCTGCCTTCGGCTCAGTGGTACTCAGGAATGTTCTTCCATAAGGGCCGCCCATGGACCTTAAGGTAGCTTGGGATTCTGTCCCATCAATGATGAATGGAAAGAAGATTAACACCATCAGATAAAGAAGTTATGTCTTACCATAATGTTCCATCTGTGTTGTTTATCTTCTTTCATTCATCACTTCCCACCCTCCTTCCCCCTCCATAGGCTCCTGGGGGTGGGGGATGCTTTGGGTCTAAGTGGTGTCCTAGGGTATTTGCACAGAGGTGGCCTTGGCTTTATTTCTCTTTCTGTAGCAAACTCGATCTGAGGTAACAAGGAAAAGGGCATTCTGGGTAGAGACATAGCTCGAGAGTTTTTTTGGCTGGCGCGACCCTGGTAAAAAGGCCGACTCTATTCCGAGGGCTCAGAACCAAACCCATCAGTGATGAATGAAAGAAGATAAACAACACAGATGGAACATTATGGTAAGACAGAACTTTTTTTTTGTTCTAGTAGCCAATTTATGCATGGCTTTAGGATTTGTGGAATAATTGGTTATCTTCATCTTTTCTAAATTTGTCATAGTTTTATGTTGTAAAATTTCTAAATATTTACTGTTTAAGCTATTTATTTTTTCTGTTAAGTTATTGTTTCCTTTTTGACTAATTTTAACTTATCAATTTTTTTCTATAAATCTATCAATTCTTTGTCCCATTGTTTCTTTTTTTTCTGTTTACCAACTTGCAATTTTGCCAAAAAGGTATGCTTTTAAAGAATCCCATACAGAAATCTCTGAGGTGTTACTTGTATGATTAATGTCAATAAAAGTTTGAATTTCTTTACTAAAGAAGTCCTTGAAGTCTTTCATATTGGTTGCATATGCAGGAATCCTTTTAGTTGGGATTTTATTACTCAAAATCAATATAGCTTCACCTGCTATCTCGTTATGATCCAGCAATGGGCAAGAGACTACTTGAATGTTATCTGTCCTACAAGTGATCTCATTTGAAACATGTACTGTATCTAGTCATGATTGTGTCACATGCCTGTGTGAGAAATGTGTAAAGTAGAATGAGTCTGGTACTGAAAACTAATTTATATCTCTCATATTATATAGGTCAATGACCTCCATCAAAGCCTTAACTGAGACAGGTTTCCTCCTTTTACAGCTATAAAGTGTTGGTATTCTTTTCAGATAAAATAAAGTCACCTGCAAAAATAATGTTTCCCTTTGATATTCATATTATTTCCCCCAACTGTTTAACTGTTTGTATTCCCAATCCAGGTATCTAGTAGTACCAATATGAACACAAACTAATAAATTAAAACAAAAGAAGTTCAAAGTGCTGATCACTCTAAAATGAAATTTATTATCAACTTAAGCACTTTCATCCAAAATGCAAGGACTTCATCAGAATAAAAAACACACTCAGGCATCGGCTTAAATACAATTTAAAACCCTTCTAATTGGATAATTAATTCACTCCCTCAATCAGAGCTAGAGACTTGGAAACCTGTAAGGTCAAAGGTCAAAAGTGGTAAAGCACAAAAAGAATCTACAAAAGGAAATGCATACAAATATAAAAATATGGAAATAAACCCAACCACCTGCTGACCTCATCAAAAAACATAAATTAGGTTTATCTTACGATAAAAAAAATCTGAAAATGCAGTCACTGACTTTACAGTTAAAATGCAAAGACAGCTTTAAGCTTCAGAATACTGCTGATAAAAAGGGTTTCATTTAAACCCTGATGGAATGTAAAATTAGTCCTGAGCTGCCATTTCAATTCCTTAAATTCTAAGAAGTCATGGGATGGTCCTCCCCTCTGCCCTAAATCTACATGGTCAGTAATTACAAACTTAAAAAATATATATGTTCATGTTCAGAAATATGTTTAAATAAAGCATTCTTCAGATCTGTTTTCTGTGTATCATAACAATGCTGGTAAATTCTATTCCTTAATTATGCTTAGTTTTTACAACATAAAAACATGTACACTTCTGACACAAAGTTATATAGAGCACACCTTTTGCACCGTAGTAATATTTTTTACCAAGTTTAATCACCCCAAAATTGTCAAGTTGCAGTCTTTGTACTTCCGAAATATGTTTACCTTGAGAACAGTGGCCACAGTTTGTCATTCTCCCTTCCTGATCAGAATAATTCTCCCTTTCAAGAAGTGTTTTTAGGCATATATCATTCTTGTAGTCAATATGTAGGGCATCTCCCACAATTTTACTATACTCTATATCTGTCCTAAAAACACTCCATTTTTGCTGTGATAGTTCTGATGCCAAAAACACCACTGTTAAAAGTTAAAATAAATGCTGATACTCCCCGTCGGTGAACCCCTTTCAAGGACAGATATATAGCCCCTTCCTAGAGCGACCAGACTCCCCATCGGGGGGTATCCACTAGATCCACCAGGAACCTTTCAGAACTTGATGTGGTGCACCTTGTGGATCAGCTGTTGATAGCTAGGGGGATCCCCACTCTAAGACCCATCCACTTGCCGGACCTGGGACTGTTTCTCCAAGGACTCCATCATACTCTCCTCCTTTGACCTTACAGGTTTCCAAGTCTCTAGCTCTGATGTCCTTTTCAGAAGTCTCTGTTTCGGTGTCAGTAGTGGACCTTACTATGGCCTCGGAACCATCCCTTTAGTCTTTGGTATCTTCGGAACCGAACCTTCCTCAAGTTCAGGCTTGGGCTGCGGGCTCTTTGACACCGAGTACAGTTCCAAGCGCATCTACGGTTCTGTCCACAGTGCCAGGGGCTCTGTCGGCACCAATCCTTCTTGACGCTCCTTCCTCAGAGGTGGGCTCAGCGGGGCAGGGTGTAACCCCAGTTCCAAGGTTGTCCTCTGTTCCTGGCTCCCATCCATCTTTGGGCGGACCTGCTTTCTGGCTGATGGAGAGGGCACTTGCTTCAGGAAGCATTCCTCCAACGTTGGAACCCCAGAAACCTCTTCCCCCTGAGCTGCAGCTGACACAAGCCACTGCCCTGGGACATTGGGCATGAGAGCCACAGAAAACCCTGTTGCAGGCTTCTTCCAAGTCCTCCTCAGAAGCCCCCACTGAGGAGCCACCATGGAAGAAGTCGTACAAGAGGAAGCACGCAGATTCTGCTGAGGAGTCTCTGACTGAGGATACAGATTACAATGAAGGGGAAGGGTCACCACGGTCAGCTCCTGATGATGCCTCCTTCAGAGACATCCTTGAAATGCTGAAATAGAGAGGTGACTGGAAGTCCACCAACCCTTCCTCCAAGGAGTCCGTCTTTCTGCAGGCTTTCTGTGCCTGACCATCTACCTCTTGAGTGGCCCCACCTGCAGACGATTTAGTTCAACTCATGGTGCAGCATGCTTGGAAGAATCCGGATTCTGTGGAGCCGATTCCAGGAAGACCAGACAAAATCCTATCCCTTCCCAAGGAGAGCCCACATTAGTCTAAGGGTTTGCCAATTGATGCTATAATGGTGGCAGCAGCGGCCACGAAAAAGGAACTTGCCGAAGAGAGTCAGACTGTTCATCCACCCAACAGAGAGTCCCGGGCAGTGGACAGTTTAGGAAAGCGATTGTTTGCTTCATCGACCATTACTTATACAGTCCTTGAACTGTTTGGCACATTTTATGAGGCTGCAAAGAGACTTAATCACCGAATTCTCTGGAACTCTCTCAGGACAGGTGTCTGATGAGGTAAGTGACAAAGTTGCCTTGCAGCTCGCAACCCTGGAATCCATCTCTAACTTGTCCATGAGGTTAATATCACATGCAACCGAAGGGGCGGCCAGAGCTGCAGGTTCAGGCATAGTGATGAGATGGCATGCCTGGATGCACCTTTGTGATTTTGTGGACCCTTTTAAGTCTTCCTTCCTGAAGCTCCAGTTGAAACTTCTTCATGTTCGGCCCTAAAGTGAAGGACACTCTAGCCAGGTGTGAAAAGGACAGCAAGACCCTGTCTGCCATAGTTGGAAGCTTCTCCACTCCGCAGCACTCATTTTCCAGGAACCAGAGGAGTTGTCCCACAAAATGCCAAGCGTCCTTTTCGTGACACATGTGGCGAGTATACCCCCAGGGGCAAAGGGGGTAACTCTTCCAGAAGATGCCCCTACCGTGACAGAGGGGGCCTGCGTAACCAGGACCCAAAGATTCTTTCTCTGGACAGCCCTATAGCGCTCCTGAAGAGCGGGCCGGATTGGTTTCATCTGGAAGCAGTCGTGGGACGTTTTTTCTCTGCACCACACTGCCTGGCAAGTCTATAACTTCCGACCATTGGGTGCAGAAGATTATAACCAGAGGCTAGACCATTCCCCTCAATGTTTACCTAAAACCTCCTATATGACTTTCCGACATTCCACCCAGTCAAAGAGAAGAACCAGCTATAGAAATAAAAAAGCTGTGTCAAAACAGAGTCATCCAAGCAGTCCCACCAGAACAATGCAGATCCGGATTCTACTCGAGGTTCTTTTTGGTGCCAAAAAAGACAGGGGACTGGAGACCAATTTTGGATCTTAGCAATTTAAATAAATCTGTCAACCAAACAAAATTTCGGATGGTCATGGTTCAGTCCATTCTCCCATTCCTGGGAAACGGCAATTGGATGTGCTCCATGGATCTCCAGGATGCAGATTTCCACATCAAAATGGACAAACACTCCCAGAGACTACTTCGCTTTCGGCTAGAAGCCAGTCACTACCAATTCCGTGCTCTGCCATTCGGACTCTGTACAGCCCCCAGTGTGTTCACCAAGTGCATGGCAGTATAGTCACAGCTCACTTGAGGCTGCGAGGATTCCGGGTGTTTCCATATTTGGATGATTGGCTCCTTACCGCCCCCACCAAGCATCAATTGGTAACAGCCTTGCAATACACTCTTTCCATCGTGAGACTATTGGGAATAACAATAAATTGTGAGAAATCCAACCTCACTCCGACTCAGTTCATAGGAGCAGTTTTCGACACCATCTCCTGCTTAGTATCTCTCCCTCATCACAGATTACAAAGATTGAGACTTCAGCTCCGGGTGGTACTCTGCCAAAACAAAGCCTCAGCATGGGAAATCCTTCAACTCCTAGGATCATGGCAGCTGCTATACCAATAGTGCCTCTCTCAAAACTCATGAGAATACTTCAGTACCTTCTGTTATCTCAGTAGTTCCCAAATCGTCACCCCCTCTGTTTTCAGGTGCTAATAACCAAACAGGACCTGATTTGGTGAATGAAGTCAGAGATGGAACTTTGGAGCCACCCCCTTCCATCCATCTCAACCCAAGGCCACTGTGACTACAGAGGCTTCCCTGATAGGGTGAGGGAGGGGGCGACATTTACGGGGTATGACAGTCCAAGGCACATGGTCCACAATAGAGGCCAACCTCCATATCAGTGTTCTAGAACTGAGGCCAGTGCTTTTAGTGTTGTAAGCATTCCAATTTGTTCTTCCTTCTGGGACTATCGCAATTCAGTCAGACAACATGTCAGTGGTTTGGTATATCAAGAAATAAGGAAGAACCAAGTCTTACCTCCTATGTCGAGAGGCCATGAGAATTTGGCAGTGGGCAATAGCTTCCAACCGCTTTCTGATAGCAACGTATATCCTGGTGGTCCCTTAATTCCAGCACAGTGGCAAAAATTTTCAGTCGCTGGGACCAGCCTTGCTGTGACCTATTCGCCTCTCCTTCAAACCACAAATGCAGCAGCTACGTCACCCTAATTCCTCCGCAGGGATAGTCCTCGAGGGACTGGCCCACAGGACTTCTATATGCCTATCCCCCCATTCCTCTAATTCCCCAATTTTTTGAAGAAAGCACTTCGGTTGAAAGGCAAAGTGATCCTCATAGCCCCGTACTGGCCTTGACAAATATGGTTCCCCTTCCTCCGGCCTCACCTGTTATGCCAACCGTGGATTCTGCCAACCGTGGATTCTGGATCCCTCTCCAGACCTGATCTCTCACCCCCAAGGGTGGAGTAATCTGAACCTGACTAGTCTCAAGCTGACAGCTTGGTTTCTCCACTTCCGCTAATCGCCAAGCAGGATAACCTTTCCTCACCAGTACGTGATATTGTTCTGGCCGCACACAAACCATCTACCAGAAAGCTCTGTCTAGACAAATGGAAGAGATTCTCTATTTGGTCTAAGAAGAGAAAACTAGATCCATATTCTGTTCCAGTTACTGTAGTCCTTCACTATTTACCAATTTTTTTCGAAAATGGAGCTGCAGCCTCTATCATATGAGTTCATCTAGCTGCTATTACCAACTTTCATAATGGTTTTGGAAACTCTCCCCTGATTACTCACCGGTTATGCAAAACCTTTCTAAAAGTGTCTCACATCAGACCTCCAATCAAACAGCCTATTGAACCATGGAGCCTCACTTTAGTGCTTCAATCATTGACTCAAACCCCCTTCCAGCCTGCAGCGAAATGTAACATTAAATTCTTATGGTGGAAGTCCCTTTTTCTGGTCACCGTCACGTCAGCTAGATGTATTTCAGAGCTCCACGCTCTATGCATTAATCGGCCCTATCTTATCTTTCACAAGGACAGTGGATCACTCTGGACGAACCCTACCTTTCTTTATTCCCCAAAGTCATTTCAGATTTCTCCATTAATCAAACTATTGACCTTCCAGTATTTTTCCTAAATTTTAGTAACAAAGGGGAATACTGTCTACATTCATTGGATGTACATAGACAAGTGAGATTTTATCTGGACAGGACTAAGACGATGTAAAAATCAGACCAACTATTCATTTCCTTTTCTGCCTCTAAAACGGGAAATTCTGTTTCTAAAGTGACCTTATCTAAATGGCTTAGAGATTGCATACTTTACATTTACCATCATAAGAAAAAGCCTATACCACAGAAAATCAAAGCTCACTCTACCAGGTCGATGGCAACTTCTGTAGCCTTCCATTCTAGAGCCTCCATGGATGACATCTGTGCAGCAGCAACATGAGGTTCTCCTCATACCTTTATTACTCATTACCAACTGGATCTGGTTTCCAGGGGAAGAGCGTCCTTTGGCTCTATGGTGCTCAGGAATATTCTTCCATGAGGGCCACCCAAGGAACAAAAGGTAGCTGGGATTTCTGTCCCATCAGTGATGAATGAGATGAAGATTAACAACATCAGATAAAGAAGTTAATGTCTTACCATAACGTTCCATCTGTGTTGTTGATCTTCATACATTCATCATGTCCCACCCTCCGTCCCCCTCCAAAGGCTCCTGGGAGATATTTTGGGTCCAAGTGCTGAGTTAGGGCACTTGTGCAGAAACTGCCTCTGCTTTACTGATAAAGGGCAAACTCAATCTGAGGTAACAGGGGAAGGGTACTATGGGTAAAACTTAGCTCGAGAGTTTTTGGATGTTGCGAGCTTGATATAAGGCTGGCTCAGTTCGTAGGATAGACCCAATTTCCCATCAGTGATGAATGGATGAAGATCAACAACACAGATGGAAAGTTATGGTAAGACGTAACTTTTTTTCCTAGCCTTCTGTCATGAATGTGCAAGTTTTTTTTTTTTTTTTAAACAGGAAACATCTTTATTAAAATATCACCTATGACATAGGGAATCTTACATTTATATAAATGAAAACAAACCATATTGACAGTCATTTGCAAACATTGTACATTACAAGCTATGTTGACACAATTGTAGTTCCAAACATTACACATCACTTATAATCTATCCAGTCATTGCCAGTCAAACATTACATAACTTATTCAGATCCTGCCTTCTTTTCCTTGTTCCTCCCGTGCATGTATTGTTTCTAGAATTCCAGTTTTTAGTTAAGTAATTTACTCTTGCCCTTTTCTAAAGATCCCAATCCAGAGACTTCTCTGTTTTGTCTCTATTAATGTATTCGCTACTTATAGTAAATTTGGTTTAGACTTTCATTTCCATTTTCTAGTAATTGCTTTTTTTGGCAACCAACATAATTAGGCTCAGCAAGGCCTTACTATGTCTAGGTAATTCCGATTCTGTATCATAGCTCCAAAAAATAATTTCCTTAGCTACACTAATTTGCTCATCCAGTATCTCTGACAGAGCAGTCTGCAGGGAATCTTTAAAGTCTGCCAAGTCATTACACTCTCAGAAAATATGATGTTCTTCGTGTTTCACTGTTGCAGTCATCACACTTCAGTTATCCTGCCAGAGGTAGCCCTCCAGTCAGCCCAAATACCAGAGGCTTAGTATTTCTGTTTCGGTTGCTGTTGTTCCAGGACTGATGTCAGGTCGTCAGTGGTATAAAAACAGGCAGCCAACACCATTACATCAGTCTTTCTTGCCGAGGAGCCCGAAGCAGAAGCAGTTCACACGAATGCCAGTCGGCCTCTACCTGAGTTTTTGTTTCCGTAATTGAAGTTGAAGTCTTCTAAATCTAAGTACCCCATTGGGGATCCTTTTTTCTTGCTCTAACCAATTTCAGAAAAAGTTAACAGTTGTCTCACCTGTGGAAACCAAATACCACACCGAGATTTCCATTCTTACTGCATCACCTGTTTAGGCCCAGACCATGACATCCCTCGCTGTCGGTTTTGTGCTTTGTTCAACGCCAGAAATATACAATGTTCTTTGTGTTTAACTGTTGCAGTCATTACATTTGGGTTATCTGCTTGCAGGTAGCCCTCAATCGGCCTGATTAACAAAGTCTTGGGTCCTGCTTCGGTTGCTGTCCCTTCATCCATGACGTCAGGTCATCAGTGTTATAAAGCATGCAGCCAACGCCATCTGTCTTTCTTGCCATGCAGTGCTCGAAGCAGAAGCAGTTTGCAAATGCCGGTTGGCCGACTCCTGAAATTTTCATTTTCAAGTTTCAGAACCGAAATCTTCAACTAAAGCTAAGTACCCTGTTGGGGAAACTTTTTCTTGCTCCTTTCTGATGTCAGTAAAAGTTAATAATTGCATTACTTGTGGAAAGCAAATACCTCATAAAGATTTTAATTCGTACTGTATTCCTTGCCTAGGCCCTGACCACGACGTACCTTGCTGTCAGTTTTGTGCTTTATTTAATCAGCGCACTTTCCGTCGTCTGTAAATTTCCGCCTCTAAATATTTCTGTTCTCGGTTTAATTATCCAGAAATGTTATCTGTTAGCTATAAGACTAACGGGATTCCAAAAAAACGCAAAGATAAAGACAGAGACAGGCCGCCGAGGTCCAAAACTGCCGATGGCACTTCTCCTAAGCCAGTCACCAGTTCACTGGTACTCAGTGAGGTGCTTTCGCAGCCCCTGATACCTGCTACTTCTGATTAGCAGACCTCTACTGAGACCCATTCGGAGTCCGATATGCCGCGAGATGCTTCAACTATGAAACCCATGGATGTCTCTACCTTGGATGGGTCCGGAGCCACTGTGCAGGCACCAGCTTCTGAGGGTGTATTCAGGCCTGCGGACTTGCATATTAAACAGACGCCTCCTTCTTCTCTTAGGCCTAAATCTCGAACCATGCCTAAAAAAACGACGCCCAGGCCACATGTTCAGACCTCTATGCCTAAAAAACAAATGATAAGAATGACTGAAGATCTAATAACTCTAATCAGGGGTAGCCAACCCCCCTCCCCCCTTTTAAGAGGCATAGGACTGAAGTGATTTATGAATCTTCTGACCAGGATTCTGTTTTTTCTGATTCTTCTGATGATCTGGATTTGCCCTTATCTACTTATGAGGATTCTGATGCAGAGGACTCCATTCCCTCTGCTTTCTTTTCAGAGGATCTTTCTTTTGGGGAAACCTTACATGCTCTAAGGGAGCATTTCCACTGGGAAAGCCAGGATTTTTCTGATTCAAAAAAGAGGCTTAGGGATTTCTTACTCCTACCTCAGCATAGGTGTTTAGCTATTCCTCCTGTACTAAACATTGTTGATGATGCTTTTTCGGAATCTAGTTTGACCCCTGATTCCTTGCCTCCTGCTCTCAGAAAACCAGACAGATACTACAGGGTTCCTGAGTCACACAAGTTTCTTTTTAAAAATCCTATTGCAGATCCAGAGACTATTTGACAAGGGCCCAAAGGCATTAAGGCTTCTACTGCTAAAAATCGTACCCCTTCTGATAGAGACTCCAGGGCGCTGGATAGATGGGGTAAGAAGGTTTACACTTCTGCAACCTTGGCCATTAGGGCTTTAAACTGCCAGTTTCAGATGTTAAAGTATCAGCAACATGTTATTGGATTGCTTAAACAGAAAATTATGTTGATTCCTGATTGTGTGGAAAATAAAGAATTACAGGATTTAATGCATTCTGCTGAACAAGTTGCAAAACATACTTTGCAATGTGGTTTTGATTCATTAGAGGTCTCTTGCAGGGCCGCTGTTACTGGGTCTATGCTCAGAAGGCATGCTTGGCTTAACAAGCATTCTCTGCCTGATCATGTTAAAGCTAAGTTGTTGGATGCTCCCTTAAATCAGGACCGGCTGTTTGACTACAAGGCTGAGGAAGTTCTTAAAAAGATGGAAGATGAAGCTAAATCTATGCAAACTGGTAAAGATTTCTTACAAGTTCAGCCTCCTAGATTTAGTAGGCACTGGCCTTCTAAGAATTGGTCCTTTCCAGCCCCTTCCAGGTCTTCTCAAGCCAATCCCAGACACAGCAAAAACCCCAGGTTTCAGTCCCAGGGGACGCACAGGACTAAGCAGTGGGGGGCCTTCACTTCCAAGTCTGGGAGTAATGACTCCCCTATGGTAAACTGTCCCAATGACTTCCTTTTAAAATTTCCAAGCACTTATCAACTGGCTGCCCCTTTGGGAGGAAAGATTGCTCTTCATGCAAAGAACTGGGAACTCATTACCCATGACAAATGGGTTTTAAATATACACTATACAGGAATACAGATTTCACTTCCATACGTTGCCAACACCAAGCGGGTGGCCGGACCTACCCCCCCCAAATCAGTGGGCAGAGGCCCAAAAACAAGTACTTTCTCTTTTAAGCATGGGGGCTCTTCAGCTGGTACCAAAAGAGGAAAAGGGACAAGGATTCTACTCAAGACTTTTCCTGGTACCCAGAAAAGACAGTTCATGGCATCGTATCCTGGACCTGTCTACTCTAAACACCTTTTTGGAGATTCCAAAATTCAAGATGCTGACTCTTCAACAATTACTTCCTCTGCTAGGCAAAGATGCCTGGTTGGCAACACTAGATTTAAAAGAAGCATACCTGCACATCCCAATCAGGGAATCCTGCAGAAGATACCTATGCTTCAAAGCAGGCTACGCGCACTATCAGTTCTCTGCACTGCCCTTTGGCTTATCTACTGCGCCCAGGGTATTCATAAAGTGCCTAGCTCCAGTTATTGCATTCTGCAGGCAAAGAAATATTCAAATATACCCATACCTGGACGATTGTCTAATTCAGACAGAAAGCAAGGACATACTTTTGAATAATCTGGCCTTTGTCCAATGGTTTCTGACTTGTTTGGGGTACATCATAAACGAAAAGAAATCACACCTGGTACCCTGCCAACAAATTATATTCCTGGGCGCAAGCTTGAATACAGCTTCCCAGATGGCCTACCTCACGCCAGAGAAACAAATTAATTTGACAACCTACTTCAATCAAGTGGCTACAAAGACCCTGCTATCTGCAAGATAAATAATGCAAGCCTTGGGGTTCATGACCTCCTGCATTCTTCTAATTCCATATGCAAGACTGCATATGAGGACACTACAGTGGTATCTAAAAAGCCTATGGTGTCAGCATTCTCAGGATCTAGAAGCAATGATTCCTATCATACCTTGCCTACACCTAGAGTTCCTTTGGTGGGCAGAGGCCTGCCACTAAAACAAGGGACTACCTTTCACACCACCCCTGCCGCCCAAACCCTAACAGATGCATCAGACTATGCATGGGGGGCTCACCTGGCAGGGAAGTGCATTCAGGGCAAATGGAACCCAAGTCAAATGCACCTGCATATCAATCAAAAAGAAATGTTAGCTATACAGAATGCTCTGACAGCCTTCAAGGACCACATTCTTCCAGGACAACTAATGGTAAAGACGGACAATACCACTGTTATGTGGTAGATAAACAAGCAGGGGGCACACATTCTTACCCCCTATGCACACTAGCCATGGAATTGTGGAATACAGCCTTGAGCTACCAAGTGCACCTACAAGCTCAGTTCCTGCCAGGAAAGTTAAATACACTAGCAGACAAACTAAGCAGAAACCTTATGGACCCACACTTGTGGAAACTGGAACCAAGGATTTTCAGCATGTTGACAAGCAAATGGGGGAGCCCAGATATAGACCTGTTTGCCTCTCCCCAGAACTACCAATTGGACAAATTTTGCACAAGGACTCCCCACAAACAAGCCTGGAAAGTGGATACTCTGTCCTTCATGCCTTCCCCCCTCTGCCTCTGCTCTCCAAAGTACTACTAAAAATCAAGACAAACCAAGGATGATTTTGATTGCTCCAGACTGGCTGTAACAACACTGGTACCCCCTCCTGCACAGTGTGTCACTGTTATCCCCATGGCACCTGCCTCAGACTCCTTCCCTGTTGTTTCAACAGGAGAACCAGATTCTGCACCCTCAGCTTCTAACACTGAACCTTGCAGCCTGGCTAATTACATAATCTCTCCTTTACCATCCCTCAGTAAACCTGTGATGGATATCATTTTAGACGCAAGGAGGCCTAGCACTATAAAAATGCTATGCTGAAAAATGGAAAAGATTCTGTGCCTGGAACCAATCTGAACGGATGAGCACAGCAGAGCCCATTTTACCTCAGATTTTGCAATACTTAATTGAGATGCTTCACAGCCGCGGTGGTACAGTGGTAGCATTGTTGCCTCACAGAAGAGGTTCTCCTGTTCGTTTCTCGGCTGGAGTGCCTTCTGTGTGGAGTCTGCATGTCCTCCCCACGGTCGAGTAGCCTCCTCCGAATGACATGCGTGAATGGGCGTGCCTTCGCTGAAGGTTGGGCGTCGGGCTGGCAACTAGGCACCATAAAAATCTACTGCCAGTCATTAGCAGACCGGAGTTCCGCTGTGGCGACCCCTAATCGGGAAAAGCCGAAAAGACAAACAAAAAAAAAATTGAGATGCTTAACAAGGGCCTGTCTTTTTCCTCCATTAAAATCCACACCTCAGCCATTTCAGCCCATTATAACATAGAACCTCCCCCCCCTCCTCTCTCATCCACTGCTCAAGCAGTTCCTCAGAGGAGCCAAAAATTTAAGACCACCCAGGAGAGCTCCAACCCCAGCCCTGGGACCTTAACTTTGTTTTGGAGAAACTCGCTCTACCTTCTTTCGAACCTGCTGCTACTGCAGACCTAAAATTTCTTTCTTGGAAAACAGCTTTCCTTTTAGCAATCACTTCAGCTAGAAGGGTATCTGAATTACAGCCCTTATGGCAGTGGAGCCTTTCATCATCTTTCATGCAGACAGGGTGTCCCTCAGAACCAATCCATCCTTCATGCCCAAGGTGGTATCCAGTGTGGCTCTTAATCAGTCCATTCGTTTGCCAACCTTCTTTCCCAATCCACAGAACAAAGGAGAACAGATATTGTATTCCATAGATGTGCACAGACAACTCAGATTCTACTTGGACAGGACTAAACCTCAAAGGAAATGAACAACTGCTGGTAGCATTTGCTGCAAGGGCAGAGAGGAACGCTATTTCAAAGCAAACTATTTCTAAATGGATAGGCCATTGAATTCATTTCTGCTAATGTGCACCATGGAAAACCTATCCCCCAGGGGATCAGACCTCATTCCACCAGGGCTACATCTACATCTACAGACTTTCTCAGAGGCGTCCCTACCAGGGACATCCTAGAAGCTGCTACCTGGAGTACTGTACATACTTTCACCAAGCATTACCATTTGCCAATTTTCTCTAAATCCAAAGCTGGCTTTGGCACTACAGTCTTGCAGGGCCTTATAGCTGGTCCTAATGCTATCTAGATTCCTCCTCCCAACCACAGCTTTGGGAATCTACCCAAATATAATGACTGCAGCAGTGAAACCTGAATAACATAGAACAGTTGTGTACACTTACCATAAATGTGCATGTTAGAGTGCATTCACTGTTGCAGTCCTGGATGTTCATCGTGCATACAGCTGCAGTAATCACAGATGGGTTTTCTGCCGTCAGGCGGGTCCTCGGTCGGCCGAATTCCAAAGTCTAGGTCCGGCGTCGGTTGTTGCCGCTTTCTTTCCTGAGGTCAGTGCGACAGGGGTATATAAGACACAGCCGATGCCATTTTCTTCAGTCTTTTTTGCCGCGCGGTGCCCGAAGCAGAAGCAGTAAGTGCCGGTCGGCCAGCTCCTGAAATTACGAAAAATTGGAAACCGAAGTCTTCTTTAAAGCTAAGTACCCCGTTGGGGAAATTTTTCTTGCCTCACACCGATGTCAGACAAAGTTAACAATTGTATTTCTTGTGGGAAGCAAATACCGCATAAGGATTTCCATTCCCTGTGCATACCTTGTTTAGGCCCAGACCACAACGTCTCGGGCTGTCGCTTTTGCGCTACTTTCAATAAACGCACTATTAAGCGTCGGGCGGAGTTCGCCCAGCACTTTTTTGGTAAAGCCTTTGATTATAAAATGTCGTCGGAGACTCCGACTACCGTTTTGTCCAAAAAACGCAAGGACAAAGACCGACACGCGAGGTCCGCGGTCTCCACCGACACCACGCCAAAACCGGTTACACGTGGTCCGGTTCTCAGCGAGACGCCTACGCAGCCCCTGACTACCGACAACACTTCTTTGGCGGTGTCTTCTGTAACCGAGACCGCAGGTACCTCGGCCCATACCCAGACTACAACCACCGAAGCCACTGTGAGTGTTGAGCCTCCTAATGTGGACAGGTCCACTTCCACCCATGGTGTCTTTAGACCCTCATCTTCCTTTTCCATAAAGGCCTTTACTAAGTCCAAATCAGCCATGCATCCCAAGAGACCTGTTGCCCAGGGCCCATCTCCAGGCCCCATGCCTAAAAAGCAGATGCTAAAAATGGCTGAGGATTTAATTACTCTTATCAGGGGTTCCCAACCCCCTCCAGACAAGAGACCCAGAATGGAGGAAGATTCTCCCTCTTCTGACCAGGGCTCCATTTTTTCAGAACATTCTGATGAAGAGGAACACTCGTACTCCCCTTTTGAAGATTCTGATGCAGAGCAGTCCATTCCTTCTGTATCTCCCCCAGAGGATTTTTCTTTTGGGGAAACCTTGCACACCTTGAGGGAACACTTCCATTGGGAAGGCCAAGACTTTTCTGATTCCAAGAAAAGACTTAGGGAATTTCTTTTGTTACCTCAGCACAGACCTCTGGCGATACCTCCTGTCTTGGACATACTTGATGATGTTTACTCGGAGGCTTGCCTTAATCGGATTCCCTGCCTCCTGCCCCAGTCAAGCCTGATAGGTACTACAGAGTTCCTAACTCTCACCAATTTCTTTACAAAAGCCATAATGCTGACCCTGAAACCATTTCTCAAGGCCCCAAGGGAATGAAGGCCTCTACTGCTAAGAATCTACTACCTTTCCGAAAGAGAGTCTAGATCCTTAGAAAGGTGGGGAAAAAAGGTATATACCTCGGCCACCCTAGCCATGAGGGCCTTAAATTGTCAGTTCCATATGCTTAAATATCAGCAGTTTCTGTTATCACAGTTAAGAAATAAAATGTCTCAACCTGAACAACCAGATTTGAAGGAGTTGCAGGATATGATGCATAGTGCAGAACAAGTGGGTAAACACACCTTACAATGTGGCTATGATGCCCTAGAGGCCTCAAGTAGAGCTGCTGTGACAGGATCAGTCATTCGTAGACATGCCTGGCTTAGGGAACAAACCTTGCCTGATCATGTTAAAGCTAAACTACTAGATGCTCCTTTACAAAAGGATGTACTATTTGGTACTAATGCTGAGGCGATACTACGGAAAATGGAAGAAAAAGCTAAATCTATGCAAACTGTCAAAGCTTTTCTACAGGTTCAACCACCACGTTTTAGCAGAAATTGGCCTTCAAAAACTGGTCCTTTCCAGCCATGGACAAGCCCCAAAGAGGTAGATACAGGCGCACAAGGGGCAGAGGACAATCTCAAGGATCATATAGAGGCAGACAATGGCAAACTCCAGCACCAAGAGGTGGCGATGACAGTGTACAACAATACAGGAAACAAACCCAATGACTTCCCCCTTTTCATGCCAAGCAAGTCTCAGCTGGCAGCACCCTTGGGAGGAAAGCTGGCATTATTTACAAGAAATTGGCATATTATCACAACAGACAAATGGATCCTGGACATTATAAACAGAGGCTACAGATTTCATTTTCACACACTTCCAAAAATGAGAGGCATGCCGAACTTGCCACACAGTCAAAGGGCAGAGGCTCAAATACAAATTTCAAAGCTCATGGACATGAAAGCTATGCAAGAGGTACCTACTCACGAAAAAGGTCAAGGTTTTTATTGCAGACTATTTCTGGTACCAAGGAAAGGACCCGACTGGAGACCCATTTTGGACTTATCCATCCTAAACACATTTCTACTCGTACCAAAATTCAAGATGCTCACATTACAGCAGCTTCTTCCCATGCTGGGCAAGGAGTTTTGGCTGGTAACATTGGACCTCAAGGAGGCATACCTGCATGTCCCAATCAGACAAAGCTGCAGAAGATACCTCAGATTTCTTGCAGGTTCAATCCACTATCAATTCTCTGCATTGCCCTTTGGCTTATCTACTGCGCCCAGAGTATTCACGAAATGCCTGGCATCAGTAATTGCCTACTGCAGACTTCAAGGGATACAAATTTACCCTTATTTGGACGACTGCCTGATCCAAGCGGACAGCAAGCACATACTTCTGGAACATCTGGCTTATGTAACATGGTTATTGAATTCTCTGGGATACACAGTCAACAAAGAGAAATCCAGGCTAACACCAACTCAGAAAATAACTTTCCTGGGTGCCAACTTGGACACAAACACCCAGATGGCCTATCTTACGCCAGAAAAACAGGGGCAACTAACTCAGTACTTCAAAATACTAGCAAATTGTACCAGGCTCACTGCAAGGAAAATCCTGCAAGCTCTGGGCTTCATGGCATCTTGCATTCTTTTAATCCCATGTGCAAAGTTGCATATGAGGAAACTTCAATGGTACCTAAAAAACCTATGGTCTCAACACAGCCACAGTTTGGAAACAATAATACCAATAATCCCATGTTTGCAAAAGGAATTTCTATGGTGGGCCCAAGCATGCCAAACAAACACAGGTCTTCCATTCTGCAAGCCTCAAGCAAATCAAGTCGATCGATGGGTCCTCAACATAGTGTCCCAGGGGTACAAATTTTTTTTCCACACGCTGCCAACCCCAAAAGGGTTCCCAGATCTTCCTCCAAACCAGTGGGCAGAGTCACAAAACCAAGTTCATTCCCTGCTCTCCATGAGGGCAATTCAGCCTGTTCCTGCAGAACAGATGGGCCAAGGTTTCTATTCCAGACTTCTTCTGGTACACAGAAAAGAGGGCACCTGGTGCTCAATCTTAGTTTTATCCAATCTAAAAACCTTCCTGGTAGTACCAAAATTCAAAATACTCACCCTACAGCAGCTTCTCCCTATGCTGTTCAAAGATGCCTGGTTAGCCACCCTAGACTTAAAAGAGGCCTATCTGTACAATCCCAGTCAGAGACTCTTGCAGGAAATATCTACATTTCAGGGCAGGATCTATGCATTCAGTTCTCTGCACTTCCCTTTGCTTATCCACAGCTCCCACAGTTTTCACAAAATGCCTGGCTCCAGCCATTGCTTTTTGCAGACAAAGAAATATTCAGCTTTACCCCGACTTAGACGACTGCCTGATTCAGGCAGACAGTCAGGAAAAGCTGTTGCAGCACCTGACATTTGTAAAAGACCTACTAACCTCACTGGGGTACACTATAAACGAAAAGAAATCCAAACTAGTCACCAGATAAAAACTTGTATTCCTGGGAGCAAGCCTAGACACAGCATCCCAGATGGCATTTGTTACTCCAGAAAAACGAGCTTATTTGACAGGCTACTTCTCTTAGGCCACCAGAAACCAGTTATCAGCAAGGAAAATCCTGCAAGCTCTAGGGTTCCATGGCCTTGTGCATTGTACTAATTCCATATGCCAGACTGCATATGAGGAAACTTTCAGTGGTACTTAAAAAGCCTTTGTTGTCAGCATTCCCAAGACCTGGAAACTATTATACCTTGTCTAGGGAAAGATTTTCTTTGGGGGGCAGCAGCATGCAACCACAACAAGAAACTTTCCATTTCACAAACCCATGCCGCCCAGACCCTAACCACAGATGCATCAGACTATGCCTGGGTTGCACACCTGGACGGCAGGTGCATTCAGGGCCACTGGAGCCCAAATCAAATTCATCTGCACATCAACCAAAAAGAGATGTTAGGTGTTCAGCACGCTCTGACAGCTTTCAGATCCCTATTCTCTCCAGGGCCTCTACTAATCAAAACCGACAACACCACAGTTATGTGGTACATTAACAAGCAGGGGGAAACCCACTCTTATCCACTCTGCAGGCTAGCTATGACCCTTTGGAACACGGCCTCAGCCATGCATATTCACTTGCTAGCACAATTCCTGCCAGGCAACCAAAAGTGTCTGGCAGACAACTTAAGCAGAAATCTCCTAGACCCACACAAATTGCAATTAAATCACAACACCTTCACCCTTGTGACCTGGAAATGGGGTACCCCAAAGCTGGACCTATTTGTCTCCCCCAGCAACCACCACCTCAGCAAATTCGGCACCAGAGAACCTCACAGCAAGAAAATATAAGAAACCACAAAAGTTGAATATAGAATACCAAAAGACAGGAGCCAGGATACAGCAAAAGATTTAATGTCTTCCGGTACCTCGGCTATACAAAGCCTTCAAAGGAATAAGAAAGACATGCAGCTGCATCTTTTTATACATTTGCTAATTGAATAATTATACAATAAATTAGTGCAAATTAATACAGAGACAATAACAAACATTCCTGATTCACACAAATAAGTTACTAAAGTAATAAATATCAGATTCTAAATACTAATTTTATAAAGTTTTATAAAGTGATATTCATTTCTAAGTTCAAACCCTTAGGCATAAGAGTACCAATTAATTTGCACTAATTTATTATCAAAAAACAGTTGCTTAACAGCAATCTTTGTAAACTCATGCATATTATCGAGGTAATTCCTTATTTTCTTGTTTACCATTCTGTAGCTGCTTCTCTTGTTCTGTGGGAGTCTCCCTAATTTGCAATACTTTAACATTTGTCAGTCCCTCTAAATAATGCTTGTTACTTCTTAAACTTATCTCCCATTCTTTTATTTCCACCCTATTTTTAAATTCCTCGTTAATTTTATCCCACTTCCTAGATATATATTCAGAAGAAATTTCTATCTTCTTTAATAGCGCTTAAATAAATTCTTCTACCCATTCCTTAAATTCCTCTTGCTTCAACAGATGGGAAAGCACGATATCTCATTTTTATTTCATTACCCTGTGGGTTTTTTTTAGTTTTATTGGCATGTGATCTGAAATAGTTTGGGTGCATATCAAGAACTTCAATTAGATGCTGAGAGGGTGGCCTAATGGCTAAGGTGTTTGCCTTACAAACACAAGGTGCAGGGTTTGAGTCTCACAAGGGATAATTGACTAGGCTTAAAATGGCTCGCAAGGGCAATTAGCGTAGTATGAAACCTATGCACATTTTCCTGTGAAATGTAAATTCTGTGTAGCCTAGCCCAGTTTTTGTATCTTGGAGAATAAGTAAATTCACTCCTCCTAGTACTGAATTCACATATTCTCTGTCAAGTATTTTCATAATTTGCTTCAAAAATCTACTCTCCTTTGTTGTATTTTCCTTTCTGGGCCCCTAGACACATCTTCACTGTTGCAAATCAAATTCATTCCTCACCTATAAGAAATATTCCTTGTTGAAAGCTGATTATGTCTTCCAGAATTTTCTTAAGCTCCATTATAGCAGTGTAGTCCTCCTCCATTGCCCAGCAGCACCTTAGTACTACAAATCTACCATTATTATCTTTTTTCTCCTCTTCTGTCACTCTCTTGCAATTAACATACTTCTCTTTTCTTTTGCCCCAGTTATTCTGCTGAATAACCATCCTGAAAACCTTTCATCTGATGTCAATTTTCATTTTATCCTTGACATATGTGTTCAGGTCTGATATCGGAACTGACTTGGCTGTTTACTACAGCTCGAGCAGGCTAAAAACTCTTGAGATTCACCTGTACCCACAATCCTACTTTCCCATTTACCTGAGATCTCATGTGCCGCTTTTCTAGACAGACACGTTCACCACAGCTCTCGAGTTAAGTACATTTTTTCTAATATTTTTCTTCAGGTTTTTTTCTCTCTGTTAATATTGCCTTGTAATTTCTGTATTTATCTCTAAATACACTTTGATCTCTACCTTTTGTAGTCTTTGTATCTCTCCCTTTCAATACACTTTGGTGTACCTTGCACTATCGTTGTTGATAGTCCCTTTCTCATAAACTTTAATGACCTTATACTATCATTGTTGATGGTCCCTTTCCATCCCCAAGAGACTGTCCAAGATTTTATCCACCCCTGAGGATAAACAAATCTGGGTCAAAGTATTAATGGTTGATGCCTTGGTCCTAGTGGCCACCACCAAAAAGGAACTAGCTGAGGAGAGTTCCTGCATCCATCCACACAACAGAGAATCTCTGGTGATGGATAGATTTGGGAAGTGGATTTATGCTTCATCGACCTTCACTTCAAGGTCTTTAAATTTCCTGGCACATTTTACCAGACTTCAAAGGGATCTGATCAAGGAGCTGTAAGATACCCTGGTAGGAGTTGTTATTGAGGGAGTCCAAGAAAAAGTTGCTTCCCAGTTGGCTAACCTGGAGTCTGTGTCCAACTTGTCCATGAGGCTCACTGCACATGCAGCCGAAGGGACCAACAGAGTAGTGGTTTTCAGGCTTAGCCATAAGGAGACGCACCTGAATGTGCCTGTGTGACTCTGCGGAGCCATTTAAGTCTTCATTTGTCAATGCACACTTTGATGAATCATATCTGTTTGACCCAAAAGTTAGAGAGACCTTATCCAGGTGTGAGAAAAATTGTAAGACTGTTTCTGCTGTGGGCGTACGTTTTTCCACTCCTTAAAGATCCTTTTCAAGGAATCAGAGGAACATTGGAAAGATGCGGTTCAAAAAGTCCCCAAGGGCCTTTACTGCCAGTTCTCTCGGGGGCAGAGGGGGAAACTAGAATGTAAGACGCTGTCCACATGACAGAGGTGACCCCCAGAACCAGGGCTTCAGGGACTCCTTCCCAGGTAAGCCCTTTCAGCATTCCTGAAAGGAGGCCCAATTGTCTTCCTGTGGAGGCAGTTGGGGGATGATTATCCCTGCACCAAAGCGCCTGAATAAAAATAACAGAATCTTGGGTGCAGAGGGTTATTTCCAGAGGTTATACAATAACCGTTTCTTCTCATTCCCCCATATGCAAAAAAAATCCCTGATGTTCCACCCAGTCAGAGGAAACCAGCAGTTCTAGAAATTCAAAAGCTGCTAGAGAAGAGAGTCTTCCAAGAAGTCTCACCAGACCAGAAAGAATCCGGAACTAACTCAAGATTCTTTTTAGTGCCATAGAAGACAGGGGACTGGAGACCAGTTTTGGATCTTTGTGTATTAAACAAATCAGTTCAACAGACAAAAATCCCAGATGGTCACAGTAAGTCCAGTCTTCCATTATTGGAAAAGGATGATTGGATATGCCCTATAGATGTTCAGGATGTATATTATCACATAAAAATGGACAAGCTCACTAGAAAGTTTCTCCGCTTCCAGATGGGAGCCAGTCATTACCTATTCAGGGCCCTGCCCTTTGGTCTCACCAAAGCCCCCAGGGTGTTCAAATGTTTGGCGGTAGTAGTAGCCCACTTGAGACTGCAAGGATTCTGGGTGTTTCCGTACTTGGACGACTGGCTCTTTACCCCTCCAACCAGGCATCAGTTGATAGAAGCAAGGGATTATGTTCTCCAGACCTGTACATACTTAGGAATAACAGTAAATTATGAAAAATCTCAACTGACTCCAACTCAGAGTTTAGAGTTTATAGGGGCACTACTAAATACGACCTTGTCTGTACCATCCCTTTCTCCCATGAGATTTCAGAAGATCGGATCACAGGCTCAAAAAATAATCTACAGCATGAAAGTACCCACTCTTCTAATTTTACAGGCTCTGGGTTCCATGGCAGTGATAATAATAACTCTAGTTACTCCTAGCAAGATATATGAGAATTCTACAGAGGCTGCTTGCATCTCGGTGATCAGTGCTATACCAACCCATATCAGACAAGAGTTTGATCACTAATCATTGCAGAAAAGATCTAGCTTGGTGGATACAATCCAGAGAAATTCGCCTGGGCCCACCCCTTCATCCTTCCAGAACCCAAGTTCATAGTGACTGCAATGCCTTCCAGATGTGGTGGGGGGACATTTTCTGGGGAAGACTGTCCAAGTCACTTGGTCCCCATTAGAGGCCAACTTGCATATCAGTGTTCCGGAGCTAAGAACGGTGTTTTTAGCATTGCAAGCCTTTCAAACTGCTCTTCTTGTGGGAACAATTGCAAATCAGACAGAGACAGTATGTCAGTAGTTTGGTACGTCATCAAACGGGGGGGAACCAAATCTTATTCCCCTTGTCGAGAAGCACTCAGGGTTTGGCAGTGGGTGATCTCTTCCAACCGCTTTCTGATAGCAATGCATATTCCGGGGAGTTCCAGTGTGAGATTTATTCTCTTGCCACACGAGTGGTCTCTCAATCCAAAGGTGATGGAAAAGATTTTCTGTCAATGGGGCCAGCCTTGCTACAACCTTTTTGCCTCCCTTCTGAACAAGTGCAGCAACTACTTTGCCCTGATCCCCAAGTCACCAAGAAACACTCTTCTTCACAGTTGGCCCTCCCGACTTCTGTATGGTTTTCTTCCCCGATTCCTCTAATCCCAAAATTCTTACAGAAAGCCCTCAGGCTGAAGAGCAAAGTAATCCTCATTGCACCTTACTGGATTCTGCAGATATGGTTCCTTTTCTTTGGCCTTATCTGATTCAACTACCTTGGACTCTGGACCTGGCTCCAGACCTTCTGTCCCATCCACAGAGATTAGTTCATCCAAATATGAACCTCAAGCTGACAGTATGGTTCCTCCAGTTCCGTTAATTGCCTGGCAAGTTAATCTTTCTTCCCTGGTACATCTGATTCTCCTAGCTTCTCATAAGCCTTCTGCCTGTAAACACTAAATGGAGCAGATTTATTTTTTTGGCTAGTGAAAGGGATATTGACCCATTTTCTGCATCTGTTGATAACATTTTAGATTTCTTAGCTTCTCTTTTCAGTGCAGGAGCTTCCCCATCTACCATTAATAATTCAACTAGCAGCAGTTTCAAATTTCCATAATGGTTTGGACGAACGTTCCTTGGCTTTTCATAAACTTTGTAAGTCCTTTTTAAAAGGGGCAGTATTGTTGAAACCTCCTTTTAAGGATCCTACTCCAGCTTGGGATCTAAATCTAGTGTTACAAGTTATTGTATAATCCCCCTTCAAACCATCAAAAGAATGTGATCTGAAGTATTTGTCATGGAAAACTTTATTTTTGGTGGAATTAACCTCTGCCAGAAGGATTTCAGGAATACAAGCCTTATCATGTAGACCACCTTATCTGATCTTTCACAAAGACAGAGTTTTTTTGAGGACAAATCCCACCTTTCTTCCTAAGGTAGTGTCAGAGACTAATTTCAATCAGACTATTAATTTACCAGTATTCTTTCCCAATTTTACAAACAATGCTGAATACTGTTTGCATTTGTTAGATATTCACGGACAACTAAGTGTTTATCTACACCGAACAAAAGACATAAGAAAATCTAACCAACTATTTGTCTCCTTTTCAAGTGCAAGATCTGGTAAACCAGGCAGCAAGGTGACCTTAGCCAGATAGTTCAGGGATTGTATATCCTTCATCTATAATGAGATGAAAATTGCTTTGCCTAGGCCTGTTAAGGCACACACTACAAGATCTGTAGCCACTTCAGCAGTTTTCCAATCTAGAGCTTCTGTGGATGATAGTTGTGCAGCAGCAACTTGGGCTTCTCCCAATACCTTTATTACTCATTACATAATGGATTTGTTCTCTAGGAGAAGAGCATCCTTTGGTTTAATGGTACTCAGGAATATCCTTCCTTGAATCCTTCCAAGGTCTAAGGTACATGGGATCTCTGCCCAATATGTCAAGGATAAAATGAAAGTTGACATCAGATAAAGAAGTTATGTACTTACTATAATGTTCCATCTGCGTTGTCCATTCTCATTTATCTTCGATTCCCCTCCCTCCCCTGCTTTTGAAGGTCCTTTTGTGGAATGGATAATGGATAGCAGATATGCTCTCCATGAAGGTTTTCTTATCTATGACTTTGTCTCTAATCTGCAAACTCGATCTGAAGTAAATGGGAGAGTAGTATTGTGGGTAGAGGTGAAGTTTGAGAGTTTTTGGCCTGCGCGAGCTGTACTAATGGCCGAGTCTGTTCCAATATCAGAACCGAACCCATATGTCAAGGATAAATGAAAATGGACAACACAGATGGAACATTATGGTAAGTACATAACTTCTTTTTTATCAAATTCATATATTCAGCTTTTTCCAAGTGTGTATCCTGTAGCATAGCTGTTTGCACTCTACATTTTTAATATAGTTCACTACTCTTTCTTTTTTGTATTTATCTGTGAGAACATTGACATTTAAAGACATTACAGAAAGCATAAATGTTCTTCGTGTTTCACTGTTGCAGTCATTACATTTGGGTAATCTGCTGGCAGGTTGCCCTCAGTCAGCCTGATTAACAAAGTCTTGGGTTCTGCGTCAGTTGCTGTCCCTTCTTCCATGAAGTCAAGTCGTCAGGGGTATAAAATATGCAGCCGATGCCATTTTCATCCGTCTTTCTTGCCATGCGGTGCCCGAAGCAGAAGCAGTTTGCAAGTGCTGGTCGTCCGACTACTGAAATTTTCATTTTCGAGTTTCAGAACCGAAGTCTTCAACCTATAGTTAAGTACCCCGTTGGGGAAACTTTTTCTTGCTCCTTACTGATGTCAGTAAAAGTTAATAATTGCATTACTTGGGGGAAGCAAATACCTCATAAGGATTTTCATTTGTACTGTATTCCTTGCCTAGGCCCTGACCAAAACGTACCTTGCTGTCGGTTTTGTGCTAAATTTGATCAACGCACTATTAAGTGTCGGTATATTTTTGCTTCAGTAAATTTTGGCTCAAGATTTAACTGTCCAGAAATGTCGCCGGTTAGCAATCCGACTACTGGAATACACAAAAAACGCAAAGAAAAAGACAGAGACAGACCATCGAGGTCCAAAACCGATGACGAAGCTTCTCCTAAGCCAGTCGCCAGTTCGCCGGTACTCAGTGAGGTGCTTTCGCAGCCCCTGATACCCGCTACTTTTGATTCGCAAGCCTCTTCAGAGACCCATTCAAAGTCCGGTATGCCGCGAGATACTCTAAGTATTGAACCCGTGGATGTCCCTACCTTAGATGGGTCTGGAGCCACTAAACAGGCACCGGCTTCTGAGGGTGATGTCCTTCAAGGATGCATCTGCAGTCATCACATATGGGTTGTCCTGCCTCAGGCAGCCCTTCGGTCGGCCGGATTCCAAAGTCTGGGTCTGGCCTCGGCTGATGTCGCACTTTCCCCGACGTCAGAGCGTCTGGGGTATAAAAGCATCAGCCGACGCCATTTTCCTCAGTCTTTCTTGCTGCGTGGTGCCCGAAGCAGAAGCAGTTCACAAGTGCCGGTCGGCCAGCTCCTGTGATTCAGCTACCGAAGACTTCGAAAAAGCTAAGTACCCCGTTGGGGACTCTTTCTTGCCTCAGCCGATGTCAGATAAAGTTAATAATTGTTTAACTTGTGGGAAACAAATACCTTATAAGGATTTCCACTCTTACTGCCTTCCCTGCCTAGGCCCAGACCACGACGTCTCGGCCTGTGCTTCCTTCAACCGACGAACTCTTAGACGTCGGTCGGAGTTTGCAGAGGAATTCTTTGGGGCTAGTTTTGCTTACAAGATGCCGTCGGAGACTCCGACTTCGCATTTAGTTAAGAAACGGAAGGACAAGGACCGACACACGCGGGCCGCAGTTTCGGCTGAAACCACGGTCAGGCCTACCGCGAGTGTCTCGGTCTCTGCTGAAACCGAGTCCTTGGTACTTCCGATTACCGAAACCGCACAACCGACTACCTCGGCCCCGGAGGCCCCGGCCGAGTCGGTTATTGAATTACCTTCTGAAACTGGTGTCCAGGAACCTTCCGACACCATTCCTTTAGACAAGTCTACTCCTGCACGTGGTGCAGCCAGACCTCCTGCATCCATGTCCATTAAGGCTTTCTCTTGGGCTAAAGCTGCTAAACTTACTAAAGCTTTGCCTCCCAAGGTTACCTCTCAGAGACATTGTACTGGCTCACAGATTCTTAGCTTAGCAGAGGATCGTATCTCCTTAATTAGAGGTTCTCAACCTCATCCGGACAGGGGCTCTCAACCACCTCCAGACAAAAGGCCCAGGGTTGAGCCCTCTGACCCCCACTCCTCAGATGAGTCCACTGATGGCTCTACTCTGTCAGACCACCAGGAGGAGGCTTATTCGGCCTACAAGGATTCTGATGCTGAAGAATCTATTCCCTCGGCCTCCCCTCCTGAAGAGTTTTCCTTTGGAGAGACATTACACTCTATGAGAGAACATTTTCAATGGCAGGGTCAGGAATTCTCTGATTCTAGAAAGAGATTAAGGACCTTTTTACATTTACCTCAGCATAGGCCTTTAGCTATACCTCCTGTTTTGAATGTTATTGATGATGTGTACTCTGATGCTAGTACAGCCCCTGACTCTCTCCCTCCGGCTCCTGCCAAACCTGATAGGTACTACAGGGTCCCGGACTCACATCTACACCTGTATAAGGCCCACTCTGCTGATCCAGAAACTATTTCCCAGGGCCCAAAAGGGGTTGCAGCTGCCACTGCTAGGAATCCTCTACCCTCTGAGAGGGAGTCCAGAGCTTTAGAGAGATGGGGTAAGAAAGTGTATACTTTTGCAACTCTTTCCATGAGGGCATTAAATTGTCAATTACATATGATACAGTACCAAGAGTATTTGTTAGATGAATTGCATAAGAAACTGTCTTCTTCTGAACCCCTTGATCGCAAATCCCTTCAGGATCTGGTACATAACTCCCAGCAGGTTAGTAACCATTTCTTGCAGTGTGGTTATGATGCATTGGAAGCTTCATGTAGGTCAGCTGTGACAGGTGCAGTCATACGTAGGCATGCCTGGCTGAAGGAACAATCTCTGCCAGACCATGTTAAAGCTAAGCTTTTGGATGCTCCTATGGAAAAGCAAAATTATTTGGTTCCACGGCTCAAGAGGTCTTAAAGAAATTTGAAGAAAAGGCAAAATCTGTGCAAACAGTCAAAGACTTTCTGCAAGTCCAACCACCGAGATTCAGCAGAAATTGGCCTACTAAGAATTGGTCCTTTTCGGACTCAGACAGATCTCAGAGAGGCAGGAATAGGCGTGCCAGAGGTAGAGGGCAAGCTAGAGGCTCCTACAGAGGCCGTCAATGGCAGCCTCCCAACCAGAGAGGTAGTGCAGGAACTACAACTGCTACACCAGGACAGACTCAATGACTTTGTTTTGACTCCGCCGACCAGAGCTCAATTAGAAGCACCTTTGGGCGGAAAGCTTTCTTTATTTTCAAAAAATTGGCACAGCATTACAAGGGACACATGGACACTGCAAATAATAGACAAAGGATACAGGTTCTATTTCCACACATTGCCAAAAAGAAAAGGCATGCCGGACCTGCCACCAAATCAGAGGGCAGAGGCTTTGAAACAAATTTCCAACTTAATACAAATGAAAGCTATAGAAAAGGTACCTCTTTCAGAACAAGGCCAAGGATTTTACTCCAGATTATTCCTTGTTCCAAGAAAAGAAAATCAATGGAGGCCTATTCTCGACTTGTCCGCACTGAATACTTACCTCATTGTGCCAAAATTCAAAATGCTGACTCTACAGCAACTCCTTCCCATGCTGGGCAAGGGGTCTTGGCTGGTGACTCTAGACCTCAAGGAGGCATACCTGCATGTCCCTATCAGACAAAGTTGCAGAAGACACCTCAGATTTCTTGCAGGGTCAGAGCATTATCAATTCTCAGCATTGCCCTTTGGCGTATCTACTGCGCCCAGAGTATTCACGAAATGCCTGGCATCAGTAATTGCACACTGCAGACTTCAGGGGATTCAAATCTACCCATATCTGGACGACTGCCTTATACAAGAGGACAGCAAGCAAACTTTGTTAAAGGACTTGGATTATGCCATCCACCTACTACAGGCCTTGGGATATACAGTCAACATCCACAAATCAAGACTTGTTCCATCCCAAAGAATAACTTTTCTGGGTGCGGATCTAGACACAACCACCCAAATGGCCTTTCTCACAGAAGAAAAACAAAACAACTACCGGATTACTTCAAGAATCTGACAAGACAAACTCAGCTGACTGCAAGGAAAATCCTGCAGGCCCTGGGTTACATGGCATCTTGCATTCTTCTGATCCCACAAGCAAGGCTGCATATGAAAAAATTACAATGGTACCTAAGGAGTTTATGGACTCAACACAGTCACAGCTTAGAAACTTTGATCCCACTCATTCCATGCCTCCAAAAGGAATTTCTGTGGTGGGCTCAAGCCTGCCAGTCGAACAGCGGGTTGCCCTTCAGCAAGCCAAAAGCCAACCAAACCATCACTATGGATGCTTCAGACCAAGGTTGGGGAGCACACATGGAGGGCAGATGTATCCAAGGGCTATGGTCACAAAGAGAGCTGCGCATGCACATAAACCAAAAGGAAATGCTGGCAGTGATACAAGCAATTGAGGCCTTCAAACCTTTTCTTCATCAATGCCACCTACTCATAAGGACAGACAACACCACAGTTATGTGGTACATAAACAAGCAAGGAGGCACCCATTCCTAGCCTCTTTGCAGACTGGCAATGAATCTATGGGAACTTTCCTTGAAACTCAGTATACAGCTGCAGTCCCAGTTTGTGCCAGGGAAAGACAATATACTGGCAGACAGCTTAAGCAGAAATATCATGGATGCACACGAATGGATGCTGCACCCAGACATCTTCTTACTCATAACACAATCATGGGGAAGGCCGGAAATAGATCTGTTCGCCTCCCCCCACAATCATCAACTGAAGAAATTCTGCTCAAGGACATACCACCCACAAGCATGGAAAGTGGACGCTCTCTCTTTCAGCTGGAAAGCTCTAACAGTGTATGCTTTTCCACCTCTCCCCTTAATGACCAAGGTCTTACTGAAGATCAGGACAGAGCAGCCCAGAGTGATTCTGATAGCTCCAAACTGGCCAAGACAGCACTGGTACCCACTGTTAAAGAGCATGTCACAGACGAAACCGTGGCCTCTACCCCCTAAGGCCACTTCTACTGACGCAGCACAATTTCAAGACTCTGCATTCCAACCTGAAAACCTTGCAGCTAACTGCCTGGAAAATACCATGACTCCTCCTCAGGATAAGCTATGCCAGAGAGTGAAGAATATTATTATGGAAGCTCGACGGCCTTCCACAAGGAAGGCATATTCAGCAAAATGGAAAAGATTTCACACTTGGAACACAACAAAGGGCCTAGATGTGACAGTGATGAACATGGCACATATACTAGAATATTTGGCAGAATTGTTCCACAACGGCCTGTCTTACTCTTCCATTAAAATACATGCCTCAGCAATTTCAGCAGGATATAATGTTAATCCACCTGTCTTCTCTCATCCTCTCCTGAGACAGTTTCTAAGGGGAATCAAAAACATCAATCCTCCAAGGAAACCACCTCTACCTACTTGGGACCTTAACTTCGTGTTGGAAAAACTAACACTTCCTCCCTTTGAACCAGCAGCATCTGCAGATCTACAGTTTCTGTCTTGGAAAACTGCCTTCCTTCTGGCCATAACCTCAGCAAGAAGAGTGTCTGAGTTATAAGCTCTAATGGCAGTACAGCCATTTCTTATCTTTCATCAGGACAGAGTTTCATTGAGAACCAATCCTACATTTATGCCAAAGGTGGTATCCAGGGTATCTTTGAACCAAGCTATTCACTTGCCTACATTCTTCCCACAACCACAAAATAAAGGGGAGAAACTTCTGCACACCCTGGACATACACAGACAGTTGTGGTACTACTTGGACAGAACTAAAAGTTACAGTAAGACTGACCAGCTGTTTGTAGCATATGCTGCTGGGGCACAAGGAAAAGCAATTTTCAAACAGACAATTTCAAAATGGATAGGAAATTGCATTCGTTTTTGTTGCTTCTTTCATGGAAAAACAGTGCCAGCTGACATTAGACCTCATTCCACGAGAGCCACAGCCACCACCACAGCCTTCCTAAGAGGGGTGGCTACCAAGGACATTTTAGAAGCTGCTACATGGAGCTCCGTGCATACATTTGCCAAGCATTACAATTTACCTTTATACTCCAGATCCAGAGCAGGCTTTGCTACGGCAGTCCTGCAGGGTATCTTAGCTACACCATCCTTTACTTAGTACCTCCACCCCCAGATTGGCTATGGTATTCTACCCATATGTGATGACTGCAGATGCATCCTTGAAGGACATAGTACAGTTTTGTACCTACCTTAAATGTAGATGTCCGATAGGTATGCATCTTCAGTCAGGTTTACCCTCCCTCCCTCCTTCCCCTCTGTGGTACACTTCTTGGGTACTTACCCCTCTTATAGCTAGCTGGGGGGATCTATTATGGTGTATTTGTTTTTATAGTACTGTGCATGTTTGGATTTGTTTTTACAATGCATATCTCCAAATTTTAGCCTTCCTTAGAGGACACCTGGCATCTGGGGCAAGAAAAACTGAGGAAAATGGCGTCGGCTGATGCTTTTATACCCCAGACGCTCTGACGTCGGGGAAAGTGCGACATCAGCCGAGGCCAGACCCAGACATTGGAATCCGGCCGACCGAAGCGCTGCCTGAGGCAGGACAACCCATATGTGATGACTGCAGATGCATACCTATCGGACATCTACATTTATGGTAGGTACAAAACTGTACTTTTTCAGGCCTTAAGATTTGTATATTAAACCGACGCCATCGTCAAAACCTAGGCGAAATCAACTTCTGTGTCTAAAAAAACGACGCTTGGGCCATGTGCACATGCCCCTATGCCTAAAAAACAAATTATCAAAATGGCTGAGGACTTAATTACCTTGATCAAGGGTTCCCATCTCCCTCCTGCTAAGAGGCCTAGGCAAGGCACTGATTATGAGTCATTAGAACAGGTTTCCATTTCTTTTGATTCTTCTTCTGATCAGGAGTTGCTGATCAGGAGTTGTCTATCCCACCGTATGAGGACTCTGATGAAGAATATTCCATCCCCTCTGCTTCTCCTCCTGAGGATTTTTCTTTTGGAGAAACTTTGCATGCCTTAAGGGAACACTTTCACTGGGAGAGTCAGGATTTCTCAGAATCTAAAAAGAGGCATAGGGATTTCCTTCTTCCTCAGCATAGGCCTTTGGCTATACCTCCTGTTCTAGACATTGTTGATGATGTTTTCTCAGAATCCAGCATGGCTCCTGATTTCCTGCCTCCAGCTCTTAGTAAGCCAGATAGATATTACAAGGTTCCTTACTCCCACAAATTCCTTTTTAAAAATCCTACTGCTGATCCTGAAACAATTTCTCAGTGTCCCAAGGACGTTAAGGCTTCTACTGCTAAAAATCCTACCCCTTCTGATAGAGACTCCAGGGCACTGGATAGATGGGATAAGAAGGTTTACACATCTGCAACCTTGGCAATCAGGGCTTTAAACTGTGAATTTCATATGCTAAAATATCAGCAACATGTCATGGGCTTACTTAAAACAGAAAATGATGTTGATTTCTGACTGTGTGGAAAATAGAGTTGCAGGATTTATTACATTCAGCTGAACAAGTTGGAAAGCATACTTTGCAATGTGGTTTTGATTCCTTGGAGGCCTCTTACAGGGCCGCTGTAACTGGATCTGTGATAAGAAGGCATGCTTGGCTCAAGGAGCAAAATCTGCCTGATCATGTTAAAGCAAAATTGTTGGATGCTCCTTTACAACAGGACAGTCTATTTGGTAATGAGGCAGAAGAAGTTTTGAAAAAGATGGAAGATAAAGCTAAATCTATGCAAATTGTAAAAGATTTCCTACAAGTGCAGCCACCCAGGTTCAGTAGACCCTGGCCAACTAAGAATTGGTCCTTTCCAGTAACCTCCAGAGCCCCTCAGGTCAAACCCAGACACTCCAAAGGCTCCAGTTTTCAGTCACAAGGAACTTGTGGAACAAAACAATAGGGTGCCTCCACCTCCAAATCTGGAAGTAACAAGGCACCTTCCTACGATAAACAGTCTCAATGACTTTCCTCTGTTACCACCAAGCACTTATCTTTTGGCCGCCCCTTTGGGGGGAAAACTGGCACTTCATGCAAGAAACTGGCAAATAATTACCCAGGACAAGTGGGTTTTAAATATAGTATCCCAGGGATACATATTTCATTGCCACATGTTGCCAATCCCAAACGGATGGCCAGATCTGCCTCCAAATCAGTGGGCAGAGGCCCAGAAAGAAGTTATGTCCTTCATGAATATGGTGGCTATTCAACCAGTACCAGAAAAGGAAAAGGGACAAGAGTTATCCCTTCAGCCTCTCCTCCTGAGGATTATTCTTTTGGGTAAACCCTGCACACCATGAGGGAGCATTTCCACTGGGAGATCCAAGATTATTCTGAATCCAAGAAAAGGCTCAAAGAGATTTCCTTTTATTGCCTCAGCATAGGTCCCTTGCTATTCCCCCTGTACTAGATATTGTTGCTGATGTTTTTTCTGAATCCAGTTTGTCTCCTGATTCCTTACCCCCTGCACCAGTTAAGCCAGATAGGTACTACAGGGTCCCAGATTTGCATGCATTTCTTTATAAAAACCCTGCTGCTGACCCAGAAACAATATCACAGGGTCTCAAAGGGGTCAAGGCTTCCACTGCAAAAAATCCTGTTCCCTTTGATAGGGATTCACTGGACAGATGGGGGGGGGGAGTCTACACCTCTGCTACTTTAGCTGTAAGGGCTTTAAACTGTCGGTTTCACATGCTTAAATACCAGCAATATCTGATGTCTTTGCTCAAACAGAAAATGCTTACAAGCTCAGAATTTTCTGAAAATAAGGAAATGCCGGATTTGTTGCATGCAGCTGAACAAGTGGGAAAGCATACATTGCAATTTGGTTTTGATTCATTAGAGGCTTCTTGCAGAGCTGCAGTTACAGGTTCTGTCATTCGAAGGCATGCTTGGTTAAAGGAACAAAGTTTACCTGATCATGTTAAAGCAAAATTGTTGGATGCTCCATTACAGCATGATACTTTGTTTGGTGTTAAGGCAGAAGAGGTGTTAAAGAAAATGGAGGATAAAGCAAAATCAATGCAGACAGTAAAGGATTTCTTACAGGTTCAGCCACCCAGATTTAGCAGGAACTGGCTTTCAAAAAATTGGTCCTTTCCAGTGTCAGACAGGCCACAAAGAGGCAGATACAGATGCCCAAGAGGCAGATCTCAGCCACAAGGCACATACAGACCTAAGCAATGGGGTGCTTCTGCCCCCAAAGGCGGAGAAGACAAATCTCAACCCTATAGGAAACAGTCCCAAAGACTTCCCTCTACCAATGCCAAGCACTTACCTCTTGCAGGCACCCTTAGGGGGAAAACTTCCACTTTTCTCACAAAATTGGCACAAAATTACCCAAGACAAATGGGTACTAAATAATGTTTCCCAGGGTTACAGGTTCCACTTTCACACCCTTCCAAGGCCAAAAGGTATGCCAGACCTGCCACACAATCAATGGGCAGAGGCACAAAGACAAATTTCTGCTCTCATGGACATGAGGGCTATTCAAAAAGTACCACAGCAAGAGCAAGGACAAGGATTTTACTCAAGACTTTTCTTGGTACCCAGAAAGGACAAAGCTTGGAGAACAATACTGGACCTGTCTACTCTAAATACTTTCCTGGACGTTCCAAAATTCAAAATGTTGACACTACACCAACTTCTACCCATGCTGGGCAAGAAGGCTTGGCTAGTTACTTTAGACTTCAAAGAGGCATACCTGCATGTCTCACTCAGACACTCTTGCAGAAGATACCTCAGATTCATAGCTGGCTCAATACATTATCAATTCTCTGCACTGCCCTTTGGCTTATCTACTGCGCCCAGGGTCTTCACAAAATGCCTGGCACCACTAATTGCATTTTGCAGACAAAAAGGAATTCAAATATATCCCTACTTGGATGACTGCCTTATTCAAGCAGACCGCAAGGACATTCTACTAAAGCATCTGGTGTTTGTAAAAAGATTACTACTTTGTCTAGGGTACACAGTAAACAAAAAGAAATCAAAACTAGTGCCCTCTCAAGAGATAATATTCCTGGGTGCAAGCTTAAATACCACTGCCCAGATGGCTTATCTCACGCCAGACAAACAAAGGCAACTGACTCATTATTTTCAAATGATGGCAACAAAGACATAGCTACCTGCAAGAAAAATTCTGCAGGCTTTGGCTTCATGGCATCCTGCATCCTGCTAATTCCATATGCAAGACTGCATATGAGGAAGCTACAGTGGTATCTAAAAAGTGTTTGGAGTCAACATTGCCACAGCCTGGAAACAATAATTACTCTCATTCCCTGCCTGCAACAGGAGTTTCGATGGTGGGCACTGGCCTGTCACCACAACAAGGGACAGCCTTTCACTCTACCCACAGCCAGGCAGACACTAACAACAGATGCATCGGATTATGCCTGGGGAGCACACATGGCAGGAAAATGCATACAGGGCACGTGGCCCACAGACCAAATGCATCTTCATATCAATCAAAAAGAGATGCTAGCTGTACAGAATGCCCTGACAGCCTTCAAGGATCTGATACATCCAGGACAACTATTACCAAAGACAGACAATACTACAGTCATGTGGTACATAAACAAGCAAGGGGGCACACATTCCTACCCCCTCTGCAGGCAAGCCATGACTTTGTGGAACACAGCACTGGCCTATCAAGTACATCTGCAGGCACAATTTCTGCCAGGAAAGAAAAATACTCTGGCAGACGACCTAAGCAGAAACATCATGGACCCTCACGAGTGGAAACTAGATCCACAAGTCTTCAGCATGATAACAAAGAAATGGGGATGCCCAGACATAGATCTGTTTGCCTCCCCTCACAACTGCCAACTACAGAGATTCTGCACAAGGACTTATCACTCACAAGCATGGAAGGTGGATGCTCTATCATTCAGCTGGAAAAGCCTAACAGTTTATGCCTATCCACCACTGCCTCTACTCCCCAAGGTACTCCTAAAAGTCAGACAAGAGAAGCCAAAAATGATTCTGATTGCCCCAGACTGGCCATGCCAGCACTGGTACCCAATCCTAAAGAGCTTGTCTCAAGGACCAGCCTGGACTTTACCTCAAATTCCTCATCCGCTGACACAACAAAACAATCAGATCCCGCACAGCTAACTCAGAACCGTGCATCTGGCTGCTTGGTGAATAATATAGCCACTCAGAACTCGCCTCTCTCTAAAGCAGTTATGGATGTCATTTTGGAAGCCAGGAGGCCCAGCACCAGGAAATGTTATGCAGAAAAATGGAAGAGATTCTGTGCTTGGAACCAGGCACAAGGACTTGAACCGCTTGTCCCTAATATTCCTCAGATTTTACAATACCTGACTGAGATGCTGGACAAAGGCCTATCCTTCTCATCAATTAAGATCCATGCCTCTGCCATTTCAGCTCATTACAATACGGAACCTCCTATTTTCTCTCATCCACTACTAAGGCAGTATCTCAGAGGGGCAAAAAACATAAGACCCCCAAGGAGAGCACCTATACCAACATGGGACCTCAACTTTGTCTTGGAAATGCTCATACTGCCTCCTTTTGAGCCAGCCAATACAACTGAGATAAAATTCTTATCATGGAAAACTGCTCTGCTCCTAGCAATAGCTTCAGCAAGAAAAGTCTCAGAGTTACAGGCATTAATGGCAGTGGAACCTTTCATCATTTTTCATCCGGACAGGGTTTCTCTAAGGACAAACCCAACATTTATGCCAAAGGTAATATCCAGTGTGGCTCTTAACCAAACCATTCGTTTACCAACCTTTTATCCAAATCCCCAGAATAAAGGGGAGAGACTTCTGCACTCTTTGGACATACACAGGCAGCTACGCTTCTACTTGGACAAAACAAAAGCTTTCAGAAAAACTGAGCAACTTTTTGTGGCATACGCTGCAGGATCACAAGGAAAGGCCATTTCAAAGCAGAATATTTAAAAATGGATAGGACACTGCATTCGTATCTGCTATGCACAGCTTTGCAAATCACTGCCTAAGAATATTAGGCCACATTCTACCAGGGCAGCAGCCACATCAGCAGCCTTTCTCAGAGGAGTACCAACCAAGGAAATTTTGGAGGCGGCAACTTGGAGTTCAGTGCACAATTTTACGAAGCACTATCACTTATCTCTTTACTCTAAATCTAGAGCAGGCTTTGTCACTGCAGTCCTGCAGGGCCTTATAGCCACTCCTACTCCTATTTAGACCCAGCCACCCAACCTCAGCTTTGGGATTCAACCCAAGTGTAATGACTGCAACAGTGAAACACGATGAACATAGTACAGTTGTGTACCTACCATAAATGTAGATGTTCAAGTATATTCACTGTTGCAGTCCAGGTTACCCTCCCACCATCCTCCTTTCATTGCTGGGACTTATCTGTACTTCTCTATTCTATACAACCTATGCGGTGTATTTGCTTGTAGAGGAAGCTAATGTTTATGTTTGTGCATGCTTTTTTATTTGCAAATTTTTTAGCCTACCCTTTTGGGGGCACCTGACATCTGGGGCAAGAAAAACTGAAGAAAATGGCATCGGCTGCATCTTTTATACCCCTGGCGCTCTGACGTCAGGGAAGAGGCGACAGCAACTGACGCCGGACCAGGACTTTGGAATTCAAGCCGACTACGGGTAGCCTGCCAGCAAGATAACCCAAGTGTAATGACTGCAACAGTGAATACACTCAAACATCTACATTTATGGTAGGTACACAACTGTATTTTCTCTGCACTGCCCTTTGGCTTATCTACTGCGCCCAGGGTCTTCACAAAGTGCCTGGCACCAGTGATTGCATTTTGCAGACAAAGTGGCATTCAAATTTATCCTTACCTGGACGATTGTCTAATTCTGGCAGAAAACAAAGACACCAACATCTGGCGTTTGTGAAAGGGCTTCTAACTTGTCCAGGGTATACCATAAACAAAAAGAAATCACAACTGGTACCCTCTCAACTAATTACATTCCTTGGTGCAAGCTTGAATACAACTGCCCAGATGACTTACCTTACGCCAGAAAAACAAATTCAGTTAATGACTTACTTCAAACAAGTGGCCACAAAAACCCTGCTATCTGCAAGACAAGTTCTGCAGGCCTTGGGGATGTTCATCGTGTTACCCTGCTGCAGTCATCATACTTGGGTTATCCTGCCATCAGGCAGTCCCGCAGCCTGCCCGAATTCCAAAGTCTTGGTCCGGCGTCGGTTGCTGTCGCTTCTTCCCTGACGTCAGAGCGCCAGGGGTATATGAGAGGCATCCGATGCCATTTTCTTCAGTCTTTCTTGCCGCGCGGTGCCCGAAGCAGAAGCTGTTCGCAATTGCCGGTCGGCCGACACCTGAGATTTTCGAATTGAGTTTCAGTCCGAAGTCTTCAAAGCTAAGTACCCCGTTGGGGAACCTTTTCTTGCCTCAGTCCGATGTCAGAAAAAGTTAACAATTGCATTTCTTGTGGGAAGCAAATACCTCATAAGGACTTTCATTCTTTTTGTATACCTTGCCTAGGCTCAGACCACGACATCACTGGTTGTCGGTTTTGTGCTAGGTTTAATAAGCGAACTATAAAGCGATGCTTTGATTTCGCACGTCACTACTTCGGTAGGAAATTTAATTACACTATGCCGTCGGAGCAACCGACTACCAGCGTGCATAAAAAACACAAAGATAAAGAAAGGCAGCCTAGATCCAAGCTAGACTCCGAGCCCTCGGCTGGGCCGGTCGCCGGTTCTCCGGTTTTCATTGAGGCACCTACGCAGCCCCTGGCTATCACTGAATTGGATCCCCAGACCGCTTCGGATTCTCCAGCAGAGAGTTCTAGGCCGACGCAGCCATTTTCTTTAGGCCCTACCGACGGCATTGCAGTAGGAGAAGCCGGTGCTGTAGAAACACCTTCGGTTTCTGAAGGTGTCTTCAGACCGACTACTCTTACCATGAAATCGTATGCTAAGCTCAAGACTCCTCTAAAACCAAAAAAGACTACACTTAGCCTCCAGGTCAAGGCCCTATGCCTAAGAAGCAGATGCTTAAAATGGCTGAAGATTTAATTTCTTTGATCAGGGGTTCCCAAACCCCCCCCCCCCCCCGACAAAAGGCCTAGACAAGAGGAGGATTATGCCTCCTCTGATCAAGTGTCTGTTTCCTCAGGCTCCTCGGAGGAACAGGATTACTCCTTTCCCCCTTATGAAGATTCTGATGCTGAAGACTCCATTCCCTCAGCTTCTCCCCCTGAAGATTATTCCTTTGGGGAAACCTTACATATCATGAGGGAACATTTCCACTGGGAAGGTCAGGACTACTCCGACTCAAAGAAAAGGCTCCGAGAGTTTCTTTTCCTCCCCCAGCACAAACCACTTGCTGTCCCCCCAGTTTTAGACATTGTGGATGATGTTTTCTTAGAATCTAGTCTAAATCCAGATTCTCTGCCTCCTTCTCCAGCCAAACCAGATGGATACTATAGAGTGCCTGACTCACACAAATTCCTATACAAAAGCCCTGTTGCTGATCCAGAGACAGTCTCCCAGGGTCCCAAAGGGGCTAAAGCTTCTATGGCTAAAAGTCATGTACCCTCTGAAAGGGACTCCAGAGCACTAGATAAGTGGGGGAAGAAGGTTTACACCTCAGGTACTCTAGCTATGAGAGCACTAAATTGTCAGTTTCACATGCTTAAATACCAGCAATTCCTAATATCTCAAATAAAACAAAAGATGGGCACGCAACCTCAACAGTCTGAATTCAAGGAAATGCAGGATCTGTTGCATGCAGCTGAGCAGGTGGGCAAACATGCTTTACAATGTGGTTTTGATACCTTGGAAGCTTTCTCTAGAGCAGCTGTTACTGGGTCTGTTATACGTAGACATGCTTGGTTAAAGGAACAATCTCTGCCTGATCATGTTAAAGCAAAGTTACTAGATGCACCCTTACAACAGGATATCTTATTTGGGGTTAAAGCAGAGGAGGTTTTAAAGAAAATGGAGGATAAGGCAAAATCTATGCAGACGGTCAAATATTTCTTACAGGTACAGCCCCCACATTTCAGCAGAAATTGGTCCTTTCCAGCTTCTGACAGACCACAGAGGGGTAAATACAGGTGCCCAAGGGGCAGAGGGCAAGCACAAATCCCTTACAAACCTCACCAATGGGGCACTGCAACACAGAAGGGAGGAGAAGACAGGCCCCAAACTACTAGAAGGCAAACACAATGACTTAAACCTCAAACTGCCAAGCAAAACACTCTTGGCAGCTCCCTTGGGAGGAAAATTAGCACTTTTTGCAGACAACTGGCGCATCGTCCCAAAGGACAAATGGGTCCTAGACATTATCTCACAAGGATACAGATTCCATTTCCACACCTTGCCAAGGATAAAAGGAATGCCAAACCTGCCACAAAATCAATGGACTGAGGCTCAAAAAAAAAATACAGCTCTCATGGATATGAGAGCCATTCAACTGGTACCTACACAGGAACAAGGCCAAGGATTTTACTCGAGGCTCTTTCTGGTCCCCAGAAAGGACAAAGCTTGGAGACCCATTCTGGACCTTTCAGTTTTAAACACCTTCTTGCAAGTATCCAAATTCAAGATGCTAACACTACAGCAGCTTCTTCCCATGTTGGGCAAGAAAGCTTGGCTAGTAATGTTGGACCTCAAGGAGGCATACCTGCATGTCCCTATCAGACAAAATTGCAGATGATACCTCCGATGTCCTTCAAGAATGCAACTGCAGTCATAACATATGGGTTGTCCTGCCTCAGGCAGCCCTCGGTCAGCCGGATTCCAAAGTCTGGGTCCGACGTAGTCTGATGTCGCATTTCTCTCCGACGTCACAGCGGCAGGAGTACATAAGCATCAGCCGACGCCATCTTCTTCAGTCTTTCTTGCCACGCGGTGCCCGAAGCAGAAGCAGTTTGCAAGTGCCGGTCGGTCAGCTCCTGTATTCTTCGATCCGAAGTCAACAAAAAAGCTAAGTACCCCGTTGGGGACCTTTTCTTGCCTCAGCCGATGTCAGAAATTACTGAAAAAGTTAATAATTGTTTGTCTTGTGGTAAACAAATACCTCATGAGGATTTCCATTCTTACTGCCTTCCTTGCCTTGGCCCAGACCACGACGTCTCTGCCTGTGCCGCCTGTGTTCGCTTCAATAAGCGCACTCTCAGGTGCCGGGCGGAGTTCGCTGAAGACTTTTTCGGCGAAAAATATGATTACAAGATGCCGTCGGAATTTCCGACATCGCAGACTCCTAAAAAACGTAAAGACCGGGACCGCCATTCTCGGCCTGCATCTTCCACCGACACCACGCCAAAACCTACCACGAGTGCCCCGGTTCCCTCTGAGGCGGTTATCTCACCGCTCCGAACTGAAGACACCGCATTACCGATACCTCCGATACCGGAGACCACACCGACGCCCGTTATTGATTTTCCTCCGGATACTGTAACCGAGGAAATGCCCGAGACCATTGCTGTGGATAAGGTCACTCCTGCACGTGGAGCTGCTAGGCCTCCCATGTCCATGTCTATCAAGGCCTACACACGTGCTAAGGCAGCCAGCAAGACTAAGCACCTTACTGCTAAAGCCTTACCTCCTGAGACACAAATCATGACTATGGCAGCAGACTTAATCTCCATGATCAGAGGTTCCCAGGCCCATCCTGAGAGAGGATCTCAGCCTCCTCCTGATAAGAGGCCCAGGGTTGAGCCCACTGACCCTCTCCCTTCAGATGAAGATTCTGAGGCCTCTGGCCACTCCGATAGCCAGGAAGAGCCTTTCCAGGCCTACGAGGACTCAGATGCAGAGGACTCCATTCCCTCGGCCTCCCCTCCTGAGGATATTTCTTTTGGGGAAGTTCTGCATTCCATGAGGGAACATTTTAAGTGGCAAGGCCAGGAATTTTCTGATTCCAGAAAGCGCCTTCGTACCTTCCTTAAAAAGCCCCAGCACAGGCCCTTAGCTATACCTCCTGTGCTTGATGTTTTGGATGATTTATACTCTGACTCCAGTGATGTCCTTCATGGATGCATCTGCAGTCATAACAAATGGGTTGTCCTGTCGTCAGGCAGCCCTTCGGTCGGCCGGATTCCAAAGTCTGGGTCCGGCTTCGGCTGATGTCGCACTTCACCCGACGTCATCTCTGCTGGTCTTCGGGTATAAAGGCATCAGCCGACGCCATTTTCCTCAGTCTTTCTTGCCGCGTGGCGCCCGAAGCAGAAGCTGTTCGCAAGTGCCAGTCGGTCAGATCCAGAGATTACTACTACCGAATACTACTTCGAAGACTTCTAAAAGCTAAGTACCCCGTTGGGGACTCTTTCTTGCCTCAGCCGATGTCAGAAAAAGTCAATAACTGTTTAACTTGTGGGAAACAAATACCTCATAAAGATTTCCACTCTTACTGTCTGCCTTGCTTAGGCCCAGACCACGACATAGCAGCCTGTTCGGCCTGTGCTTCCTTCAACCGACGAACGCTTAGGCATCGGTCGGAGTTTGCTGAACAGTTTTTCGGCTCAGATTTTAAGTACATTATGCCGTCGGATCCTCCGACTACCCAAATTGTTAAAAAACGCAAAGAAAAAGACCGACACTCGCGGTCCGCGGTTTCGGCCGAAACCACGGTTAAGCAAGCCGCGAGTGTCTCGGTTTCGGCCGAAACCGAGAAAACCGGTCAATCTTCAGCCGAATCCATGACTACTACTGAGGCTCCTGCTACCTCAGTTGAATCGGCCTCAGAAATTTTGCCTACAATTGTGGTTCCTAGTGATTTATCAGGCACCATCCCTTTGGATGTCTCTACCCCAGCACGTGGTGCTGCTAGGCCTCCTGCAGCCATGTCTATTAAGGCCTTTGCCAGGGCTAAAGCAGCCAAATCTGTTAAATCAGTGCCTGTTAAGCCCCCCTCACACAGGCCCACTTCAAGTTCACAAATGCTTACTCTGGCAGAGGATTTAATATCCTTAATTAGGGATCCCAATCTCACCCAGACAGGGCCTCTCAGCCCCCAGAAAGAGACCTAGAGCAGAGCCCCCCGAGCCAGTGTCCTCTGATGATTCTGCGGATGACTCAGACATTACAGACCAGCCAGAGGCTCCTTTTTCTACTTATGAAGATTACGATGCTGAAGAATCCATTCCAGCTGCCTCTCCACCAGAGGAATTTTCCTTTGGGGAAACCTTACATGCCATGAGAGAACAATTCCAATGGCAGGGACAAGATTTCTCAGATTCAAGAAAAAGGCTTAGGACTTTTCTGCACTTACCACAACATAGGCCCTTAGCTATACCTCCTGTACTGCCTGTTGTGGATGATGCATTTAATGATGTTTGCACTGCTCCTGATTCTTTACCTCCAGCCCCTGCCAAACCAGATAGATTTTACAGGGTGCCAGACACTCATCACCACCTATACAAGGCCCCACTTGCAGATCCCGAAACTATATCCCAGGGGCCTAAGGCAGTAGCCTCGACCTCAGCAAAAAGCCCTATTCCTTCTGAAAGGGAATCCAGGTCCTTAGAGATGGGGAAAAAGTTTACACCTCTGCTACTCTCTCAGCTAGAGCTTTAAACTGTCAGTTTCATATGATCCAATACCAAGAGTTTATGCTTGATCAGTTAACTAAAAAACTGTCCTCTGATGAATCCTTAGATAAGAAATATGTACTAGAAATGGTGAATAACATCCAACAGGTTAGTAACCATTCCTTAAAATGTGGCTATGATGCACTGGAGGCTTCATTTAGATCAGCCATGACTGGCACAGTGATAAGAAGGCATGCATGGTTGAAAGAACAGGCCTTACCGGATCATGTTAAAGCAAAGCTGTTAGATGCTCCTATGGATAAGGCCAGTCTATTTGGTACACCTGCCCAGCAAGTAATGAAGAAAATGGAAGAAAAGGCAAAATCTGTAAAAACAGTTAAAGATTTCTTACAGGTTCAGCCCCCAAGGTTTAGCAGGAACTGGCCTGCCAAAATTGGTCCTTTCCAGACTCCACAAAATCCCAAAGGGGCAGGAATAGACGCTCTAGAGGCAGAAATCAATCCAGAGGAGGTGCCTACAGAGGCGACAGTGGCAAGGCAATAACCGAGGCACAGACACAACCACTGCCACTGCAACAGGACAATCACAGTGACTTGGCTCTGACACGCCTACCAGGGAGCAAATAGCAGCACCTTTAGGCGGAAAGTTAGCCTTATTTTCAAAAATTGGCACTATATCACAAAAGACAAGTGGATTTTGCAAACCATAGACCAAGGCTACGGTTCCACTTCCACACCTTACCAGTAAAAGAGGAATGCCAAACCTACCTCCAAATCAAAAAACAGAAGCTCTACAGCAGATAGCGAAATTAGCAAAGATGAGAGCTGTGGAAAGAGTACCAGTAACAGAACAGGGCAAAGGATTCTACTCCAGACTCTTCCTAGTACCAAGAAAAGAGAAAAGTTGGAGACCTATTCTCGACCTGTCCGTCTTAAACACATACATCATTGTCCCAAAATTCAAAATGCTGACCCTACAGCAACTTCTTCCCATGCTGGGCAAGGAGTGTTGGCTGGTAACTCTAGATCTCAAGGAGGCATACCTGCACATCCCCATTCGACCAAATTGCAGAAGATACCTCAGATTTCTTGCAGGAATAGAGCATTATCAATTCTCAGCATTGCCCTTTGGCTTATCTACTGCGCCCAGAGTATTCACAAAATGCCTGGCATCAGTAATTGCTCACTGCAGACTACAGGGAATCCAAATTTATCCATACCTGGACGACTGCCTGTTACAAGCGGACAACAAAAGCAAGCTGACAACAGATTTACAAAGGGTCATTTACTTGCTACAAGCCCTGGGATACACAGTCAATTTACAAAAGTCAAGGCTGATACCATCCCAAACAAGAACATTCTTGGGCTGAATTGGACACAGTAAAACAAATGGCATTCCTAACTACAGAAAAACAAAAAGAACTCCCTCTTTACTTCTTGGCATTAACAAAGCAGAGCAAACTAACAGCAAGAAAAGTTCTGCAGGCCTTGGGCTTCATGGCATCATGCATAATCTTGGTTCCACATGCCAGACTGCATATGAGAAAGCTACAGTGGTACCTAAAGAATTTATGGTCTCAACACAGGCACAGCTTAGAAACAGAAATCCCACTAATCCCATGCCTAAAACAGGAGTTCCTATGGTGGGCTCAAGCATTCCAGTCAAACCCAGGCTTACCCTTCCACAACTTTCGAGCAAGCCAAACCATCACAACGGACGCCTCAGACCTAGGATGGGGCGCACATGCTGGACAAATGCATACAAGGATTGTGGACTCAAGACCAGCTGCACCTGCACATAAACCAAAAAGAAATGCTGGCAGTAAAACTGGCAATCCAAAAATTCAGACCATTCCTCAAAGAAGGCCATTTGATGATAAGGACAGACAACACCACAGTCATGTGGTACATCAACAAACAGGGAGGCACTCATTCATACCCCCTATGCAGAATGACTTTGGACCTTTGGAATCTGGCTCTGAGCTACAACATCCAGTTGCAGGCAATATTTGTGCCGGGAAAAGAGAACACCCTAGCAGACATGTTAAGCAGAACGACCTCAGATGCTCACGAATGGATGCTACACCCGGACATCTTCAAGGCCATCACAAAGAAATGGGGAATGCCACAAATAGATCTATTCGCATCCCCACTCAATCACCAGCTCAAAAAATTCTGCACAAGGACATTCCACCCACCTGCATGGAAAGTGGACTCTCTATCCTTCAGCTGGAAAGGCCTGACAGCATATGCATTTCCACCTCTTCCCTTGATGCACAAGGTACTACTGAAAATCAAAGAGGAACGTCCAAGGATAATCCTGATAGCTCCGAATTGGCCAAGACAACACTGGTACCCATTGCTGAGGAGCATGTCTCGGGAGAGAATGTGGTCAATACCCCTGATGCCTTTGATGTTAACTCAGAACAACTACAACATCATGCATCCAAACCTAAAAACCTTGCAACTGACTGCCTGGAACATCACATAGCAGCAACTAACCCAGACCTTTCCCAAAGGGTTAAAGACATTATCCTTGAAGCCCGCAGACCTTCAACAAGAAGGAACTATGCAGGAAAATGGAAAAGGTTTGTCATTTGGAGTACTGAAAGAGGAAAAGATGTGTCGAACGTAGATATTGCTAACATTCTGGAGTACTTGGCAGAGCTTCTGCATACAGGCCTGTCCTATTCCTCCATCAAGATACATGCATCAGCTATTTCAGCAGAATACAGCTTCGATCCACCTGTCTTTTCGCATCCTCTACTCAGACAGTTCCTCAGAGGGATCAAGAATGTAAAACCTCCTAGGAAACCACCATTACCAGCATGGGACTTGAACTTTGTGCTAGAAAAGTTGACACTCCCTCCGTTTGAACCAGCAGCAACAGCAGATCTGCAACACCTGTCACGGAAAACTGCTTTCCTACTGGCAATTACTTCAGCAAGGAGGGTTTCGGAACTACAGGCCTTAATGGCAGTGCAACCCTTCCTAATCTTCCATCAAGATAGGGTGTCCATGAGAACTAATCCTACATTTATGCCTAAGGTGGTATCCAGAGTGTCTTTAAACCAGGCAATCCACCTTCCTACCTTCTTTCCCAATCCACAGAACAGGGGCGAAAGACTGCTGCATACCTTGGATGTACATAGGCAGTTACGCTACTACCTGGACAGAACCAAAAGTAACAGAAAAACTGACCAGCTTTTAGTAGCCTATGCAACAGGAAGGGAAGGAAAAGCAATTTCCAAACAGACAATCTCCAAATGGATAGGAAATTGCATAAGATTCTGTTACTCCTACCATGGAAAACCAATTCCACAGAACATAAGACCTCATTCTACAAGGGCTACAGCCACTACCACAGCTTTCTTACGAGGAGTGGCAACCAAGGACATTATTGAGGCTACTTGGACCTCCGTGCATACATTTGCCAAGCATTATAATTTACCTCTATACTCTAGATCCCGAGCAGGGTTTGCCACTGCTGTACTGCAAGGGATCCTAACTACACCATAATTTTTCTTCCTCCACCCCTAGTTTGGCTATGGTATTCTACCCATTTGTTATGACTGCAGATGCATCCATGAAGGACATAGTACAGTTTTGTACCTACCATAAATGTAGATGTCCGAACTGGATAGCATCTGCAGTCAGGATTACACCCTCCTTCCCTCTGTGGTACTCCTAGGGTATTTACCCTCCTAATAGCTAGCTGGGGAGTCTCTTATGGTGTATTTGTTTGTATATATGTACATACATGCTTATTTTTTGTGTTTGCCTTCTACTTTTTTGGAAACATTGGCATTTATCCAAAATTTAGCCTTACAAGAGGGCAACTGGCATCTGGGGCAAGAAACACTGAGGAAAATGGCGTCGGCTGATGCCTTTATACCCAAAGACCAGCAGAGATGACGTCGGGTGAAGTGCGACATCAGCCGAAGCCGGACCCAGACTTTGGAATCCGGCCGACCGAAGGGCTGCCTGACAACAGGACAACCCATTTGTTATGACTGCAGATGCTATCCAGTTCGGACATCTACATTTATGGTAGGTACAAAACTGTACTTTATCCCTGATACTCTCCCTCCTGCTCCTGCCAAGCTGGACAGTTACTACAGAGGTCCTGAAACACATTCTCATTTCTTTAGGGCCCATGCTGTTGATATAGAAACTATTTCACAGGGACCGAAAGGGGTTTCAGCTACCACCTCCAAAAATCCTTTGCCTTCCAACAGGGAAGCTAGGTCATTAGAGAGATGGGGGAAGAAGGTTTACACCTCCACTACTTTATCTGAGAGCTCTCAATTGTCTCTTTCATATGTTTCAATACCAGGATTTCCTGTTAGATGATTTACAGAAAACTTTGGCCTCTCCTGATCCTTTAGATAGGAAGTCTTTGCAGGAGGCTGTACACAACTCTCAGCAAGTTAGCAATCACTTCCTTCAGTGTGGATATGATGCATTGGAAGCTTCATGTAGGGCAGCTATGACAGGGCGGTCATTCAGACATGCATGGTTAAAAGAACAACCTCTACCAGATCATGTTAAGGCAAAACTTCTTGATACACCCTTGGAAAGAACAAGCTTTTGGTGCTAATGCTAAAGATGTATTAAAGACCATTGAGGAAAAAGCCAAGTCAGTTCAGACAGTCAAAGATTTCCTCCAGGTTCAGCCACCCAGATTCAGCAGGAATTGGCCTTCAAAAAAACTGGTCCTTTCCTAATACTGAAAGATTTCAAAGGGGCAAAAGCAGGCGTGGCCGAGGAAGAGGACAATACAGAGGTTCCTACAGGGGCGACAATGGCAACCAGCAAACCAAAGAAGTGACACAGGGGCTTCTCCTGCCCCACAGGGACAATCCCAATGACTTTCCTCTACTTCCGCTAACCAAAGAGCAAACAGAAGCTCCCTTGGGGAAAATTATCTCTGTTTTCAGACAATTGGCACAGATTGACAAAGGACAAATGGATTTTGGACATTATAGACCAAGGCTACAGGTTCCACTTTCATACCTTACCAAGGAAACAAGGCATGCCAAACCTACCGCAAAACCAGAGGGCAGAGGCTTTCAAGCAAATTTCTCTGCTTGCTCAGATCAATGCAATAGAAAGTTCCACAACAAGAACAAGGCCAGGGGTTTTACTCAAGACTGTTCCTTGTTCCAAGAAAAGAAACACAATGGAGACCAATACTGGATTTGTCCGCATTAAACACCTTCCTCATAGTACCAAAGTTCAAAATGCTGACCTTACAGCAACTCCTTTCCATGCTGGGCAAGGGGTCTTGGCTGATTACTCTGGACCTCAAAGAGGCATACCTGCATGTCCCTATCAGTCACAGCTGCAGAAGATACCTCAGATTTCTTGCAGGGCCAGAGCATTATCAATTCTCAGCATTGCCATTTGGCTTATCTGCTGCACCCAGAGTGTTTACAAAATGCCTGGCTTCAGTAATTGCTCATTGCAGGCTCCAGGGGATCCAAATTTACCCGTACCTGGACGACTGCCTCATACAAGCGGACGACAAACTGATTTTGACAAAAAACTTGGATTATGTCATTCAATTGCTACAAGCTCTGGGATACACAGTCAACTTCCAAAAGTCAAGACTGCAGCCATCCCAGCAAATTACTTTCTTAGGAGCCAATCTAGACACAACCTCTCAAATGGCTTACCTGACAGAAGACAAGCAAAAGAAGTTAACTCATTATTTCAAAGGTTTGGCAAAGCTCACCCAGATGACTGCAAGGAGATTCCTACAGGCCCTGGGTTACATGGCATCATGCATTCTCCTGGTTCCATTAGCAAGACTACACATGAGAAAGCTTCAATGGTACCTAAAAAGTTTATGGTCTCAACACAGCAACAACCTAGAGACAACCATACCGCTTATTCCATGCCTACAAAAGGAATTCCTATGGTGGGCCTCGGTAAGCCAGGCAAACACAGGTATGTCATTCAAAAAACCACAAATAACACAAATAATGACCACAGACGCCTCAGACCTTGGATGGGGGGCAGATGTATTCAAGGACAATGGTCTCCTAAGGAAACACATCTGCATATCAACCAAAAAGAAATGCTGGCAGTCATGCATGCCATCGAGGCCTTTCGACAACAACTTCAGCAAGGCCATCTGCTAATACGGACAGACAACACCACTGTCATGTGGTACATAAACAAGCAGGGGGGCACCCATTCTTACCCCCTTTGCAGACTGACAATGAATCTTTGGGAAAAATCACTGAGCTTAAACATACAGTTGCAATCCCAGTTTTTTCCAGGCAAAGACAATGTGCTGGCGGACAGCTTAAGCAGGAATTTCCTAGACCCCCACGAGTGGAGGTTACATCCAGAAATCTTCATAAGGCTCACCAAGACATGGGACAGGCCAGAAGTAGACTTATTTGCCTCCCACCTCAATCATCAGCTACAAAAGTTCTGTTCAAGGACATGTCATCCACAAGCATGGAAAACAGATGCTCTCTCATTCAACTGGAACTTCCTAAAGATTTATGCATTCCCACCACTGCCACTGATGACCACAGTACTACTAAAGATCAAAGCAGAGAAGCCAAAAGGGATCTTAATAGCTCCAGACTGGCCAAGACAACACTGGTATCCACTACTACGGAGCATATGCCACAACAAAAAATGGGCCCTTCCCCAATGGCCCCATCTTTTGACTCAAAACAACTTCAAGACAGTACATCCCAACATTCAGACGCTCCAGCTAACAGCTTGGGAGATTCCATGAATAACCTCAATCTATCTCTCTCCAAGGAAGTTCAGCGGATATTAACAGAAGCCCGCAGACTATCCACCAGAAAGGTTTATTCAGCAAAATGGAAGAGATTCAGCATTTGGAATACCAGCAAGGGTCATGATGCATCATTATTGAACATCCCACTCATCCTGGAATACTTGGCAGATATGCTACAGAATGGACTCTGATATTCTTCTATAAAAATACATGCTTCATCTATTTCAGCTACATACGACACTGATCCACCTGTGTTCTCACATCCTTTGTTAAGGCAATTTCTTAGAGGAATCAAGAATATCAAGCCACCAAGAAAGGCCCCAGTACCAGCTTGGGACCTCAACTTTGTCCTAGAAAAACTGACTCTACCCCCCTTTGAGCCAGCAGCTTCTGTGGACTTACAATTCCTCTCATGGAAGACGGCTTTCCTGTTGGCAATTACCTCAGCAAGAAGGGTTTCGGAATTACAGGCCCTAATGGCAATATCACCGTTCATTACCTTTCATAGAGACAGGGTCTCCTTACGAACCAACCCTAGTTTTCTGCCAAAAGTGGTATCTAGGGTTTCTTTGAATCAAGCAATTCACCTGCCTACTTTCTTTCCCAATCCTGAGAACAAAGGGGAAAGACTGTTGCATACCTTGGACATTCACAGACAACTTCGCTACTACCTGGACAGAACCAAGGCCAATAGGAAGTCTGATCAGCTTTTTGTAGCTTACGCCCCTGGAGTACAAGGGAAAGCAATTTCCAAACAGACTATCTCAAAATGGATCGGACATTGCATCAGATTATGTTATTCCTTCCATGGAAAGTGTGTACCAGCCAATATCAGACCACACTCTACCAGAGCTACAGCCACCTCTACAGCATTCTTAAGAGGGGTGCCTACAAAAGACATTCTAGAAGCTGCTACATGGAGCTCCGTGCATACATTCTCCAAACACTACAACCTTCCTTTATATTCCAGATCCAGAGCAGGCTTTGCTTCGGCAGTCCTGCAGGGATTGATAGCTACACCATCCTTTTCTTAGTGCTTCCACCTCCCCCAGCTAAGCTATGGTATTCAACCCATATTTTATGACTGCAGTTGCATTCTTGAAGGACATAGTACAGTTTTGTACCTACCATAAATGTAGATGTCCGATAGATATGCAACTGCAGTCGGGTTTTCCCTCCCTCCTTCCCCTCTATTCCTTGGGTCCACTCCTCTCCCTGTTATCCTAGCTGGGGATATCTGTTATGGTGTATCTGTTTATTGCTTATTTATTTGTCTGGAAACCTGTTTTGTCTTCCAAATTGATTACAGCCTTCCTTGGAGGGCACCTGGCATCTGGGGCAAGAAACACTGAAGAAGATGGCGTCGGCTGATGCTTATGTACTCCTGCCTCTGTGACGTCGGAGAGAAATGCGACATCAGCCGACATCGGACCCAGACTTTGGAATCCGGCCGACCGAGGGCTGCCTGAGGCAGGACAACCCATATGTTATGACTGCCGTTGCATATCTATCGGACATCTACATTTATGGTAGGTACAAAACTGTACTTTTCATTGCAGGTTCAACCCATTACCAATTCTCTGCACTGCCCTTTGGCTTATCTACTGCGCCCAGGGTCTTCACAAAATGCCTGGTACCAGTAATTGCATACTGCAGACAAAGAGGAATTCAAATATACCTATATCTGGACGATTGCCTCATCCAAGCATAAAGCAAGGACATTCTCTTACAACACCTGGCTTTTGTAAAACATCTTCTAAGTTGCCTAGGGTACACAGTAAATGAAAAGAAATCAAAACTAGTGCCCTTACAAAATATGACATTCCTGGGTGCCAGCTTGAATACAATGGCCCAGATGGCTTATCTGATGCCAGACAAACAACTACAATTAACTCAATACTTCAGAGCAATGGCAACAAAGACCCAACTCCCTGCAAGAAAAATTCTGCAGGCCTTCGGCTACATGGCATCTTGCATACTACTAATACCATTTGCAAAACTGCATATGAGGAAATTACAATGGTACCTAAAAAGCGTATGGACTCAACACAGCCACAGCTTGGAAACAATGATACCTCTCATTCCCTGCCTTCAACAGGAGTCTCTGTGGTGGTCACAGGCATGTCACCTCAACAAGGGTCAGCCTTTCACCTTACCCCCAGCCAGGCAAACTATGACAACAGATGCATCGGACTATGCCTGGGGGGCACACATGGCAGGACAGTGCATTCAAGGCATATAGACTGCAGATCAAAGGAATCTGCACATCAATCAAAAAGAAATGCTAGCTGTACAAAATGCTCTGACAGCCTTCAAGGACCTCTTACATCCAGGACAGCTTATCATAAGGACAGACAACACCACAGTTATGTGGTACATAAACAAGCAAGGGGGTACACACTCCTACCCTGTATGCAGGCAAGCAATGACCTTGTGGAACACAGCACTGGATTACCAAGTTCAATTACAAGGTCAATTCCTGCCAGGAAAAAAGAACACATTGGCAGATGACCTAAGCAGAAACATCATGGATCCCCATGAGTGGAAACTGGATCCACAAGTATTTGCAATGATAATTCAAAAATGGGGGCTCCCAGACATAGACCTGTTTGCCAGCCCCCAAAACTATCACCTAACAAAATTTTGCACAAGGACCTTTCATCATCAAGCTTGGAAAGTGGACGCACTCTCATTCAGTTGGAAAATGCTGACAGTATATGCCTTTCCTCCATTACCCCTTCTCACAAAGGTGCTGCTGAAAGTCAGGATGTAGAGACCCCGAATGATACTCACTGCCCCAGACTGGCCACGCCAGCACTGGTACCCACTATTAAGGAATATGGCACAGGGCCCACCATGGATTCTACCACAAATTACCCATCTGCTCACACAGCAGGACAATCAGATTCTACACAGCCAGCTCAAAACCTTAAACTTGGCTGCATGGCAAATCACTTAAGCAACCAGCCAGCTCCTCTCTCACAAGCTGTTATGGATGTTATTCTGGAGGCCAGGAGGCCCAGCACCAGGAAAGCCTACTCAGACAAATGGTAAAGGTTTTGCGCCTGGAACCAAGCTAAAGGCCAAAATACCCTTCAGCCTGACATACCTCAGATTCTGCAATATTTAACTGAGATGTTACACAAAGGGCTTTCCTTTTCATCTATTAAAATCCACGCTTCAGCTATTTCAGCTCACATTTTCACATCCACTACTAAGGCAGTTTCTCAGAGGGTCCAAAACATTAGGCCTCCCAGGAGAGCACCAACACCTACTCGGGACCTCAACTTTGTTCTGGAAAAACTTACGCTACCTCCTTTTGAGCCAGCTTTCTCAGCTGATTTAAAGTTTATATCATGGAAGACTGCCCTGTTGCTAGCAATTACTTCAGTGAGAAGAGTTTCAGAGCTTCAGGCACTAATGGCAGTAGAGCCCTTCCTCATTTTTCATCAAGACAGAGTTTCTCTACGAACTAACCCCTCCTTTATGCCTAAGGTGGTATCCAGTGTGGCTCTAACCATCCATTTACCCACCTTCTTTCCAAATCCACAGAACAAAGGAGAAAGACTCCTACATTCATTGGACATTCACAGGCAGCTACGTTACTACTTGGATAAAACTAAGGTTTTCAGAAAATCTGACCAGCTCTTTGTATCCTATGCTACAGCAACACAAGGAAAGGCTATCTCAAAACAGACCATTTCCAAATGGATAGGACATTGCATAAGTTTTTGTTACACCCACCATGGAAAACCAGTTCCTGCTAGCATAAGGCCCCACTCTACCAGGGCAGCAGCTACATCTACAGCCTTCCTCAGGGGGGTACCAACCAAGGATATTCTGGAAGCTGCAACTTGGAGTTCAGTACGCACCTTCACTAAACATTACCACTTACCACTTTACTCTAAGACTAGAGCTGGCTTCGCCACTGCAGTTTTGTAGGGCCTTCTAGCCTCCTCTAATCCTGTTCGACTCCACCTCCCATCCTTAGCTTTGGGATTCTACCCAAGTTTGATGACTGCAGCAGGGTAACACGATGAACATAGTACAGTTTTGTACCTACCATAAATGTAGATGTTTGAGTGTATACCATGCTGCAGTCCAGGTTACCCTCCCTCCATCCCCTCTGACCTTACTAAGACCTTTCAAAACCTTTAAATCTGTTTCAACCTTTGTGGTGTATTTGCTTATAGCTGGAGGGATTTTGTGTTTATGCTACACTTTTTATTATTGGTACTATCTACTGACCACCATTTGGGAGGGGGCACCTGACATCTGGGGAAAGAAAAACTGAAGAAAATGGCGTTGGATGCCTCTCATATACCCCTGGCACTCTGACGTCAGGGAAGAAGCAACAGCAACCGACGCCAGACCAAGACTTTGGAATTCGGGCCGACTGCGGGACCGCCTGACGGCAGGATAACCAAAGTGTGATGACTGCAGCAGGGTATACACTCAATCATCTGCATTTATGGTAGGTACAAAACTGTACTTTCATGGCTTCCTGCATTCTGATAATTCCATATGCAAGACTGCATATGAGGAAACTTCAGTGGTACCTAAAAAGCTTATGGAGTCAACATTGTCACAGCCTAGAAACAATGATTGCTATCATATATTGCGTGCAGCGAGAGTTCCTATGGTGGGCAGAGGCCTGTCACCAGAACAAGGGACTGCCATTCATTCCACCCCCTGCCACCCAAACCCTGACTACAGATGCATCAGATTACGCTTGGGGGTGCATCTGGCAGGGAAATGCATTCAGGGCCAATGGAGCCCAAATCAAATGCACCTACATATCAAACAAAAAGAGATGCTAGCTTTACAGAATGCTCTGACTGCCTTCAAGGAATATCTTCACCCAGGACAACTACTGGTAAAGACAGACAACACCACAGTCATGTGGTACATAAACAAGCAGGGGTGTACTCATTCCTACCCCCTTTGCAGACTAGCCATGGCTTTATGGAACACGGCCTTGACTTATCAAATATATCTACAAGCTCAATTCCTGCCAGGAAAACAAAATACTCTGGCAGACGAACTAAGCAGAAATCTTATGGACCCACACGAATGGAAACTGGATCCACAAATCTTCAGCCTGTTGACACGCAAATGGGGGAGCCCAGACATAGATCTGTTTGCCTCCCCCTAAAACTGTCAGTTGGATAAATTCTGCACAAGAATTAATCACAAAAAAGCTTGGAAAGTGGTTGCTTCCCCCTCTGCCTCTGCTCTCCAAGGTCTTACTAAAAGTCAGACAGGAAAAACCAAAGATGATTCTGATTGCTCCATACTGGCCTCGCCAACACTGGTACCCACTTCTACGCAATATGTGACACCTTCCTCTGTGTTACCTTCCTCAGACTCCTTATCTACTGACAAATTCTGCACACTCAACTCCAAACTCTGAATCTTGCAGCGTGGCTAATCAACTAATTACACCAGTTACATCTCTGAGAAAACCTGTCATGGATGTCATTTGGAGGCTAGAAGGCCTAGTACTAGAAAATCTTATGCCGATAAATGGAAAAGATTCTGTGCCTGGAACCAGGCACAAGGAGTAAGCACAGCAATGCCCAATATTCCTCAGATTCTACAATATTTGACTGAGATGCTTCACAAGGGCCTATCTTTCTCTTCCATAATAATCCATGCCTCTGCCATTTCAGCTCATTACAACATAGAGCCTCCCCTCTTTTCTCATCCCCTGCTAAAGCAGTATCTCAGGGGGGCCAAAAATTTAAGACTTCCCAGGAGAGCAACAACTCCTGCATGGGACCTCAAATTTGTATTGGAAAAGCTCACCCTACCTCCTTTTGAGCCAGCTGCTACTGCAGACATACAATTTCTCTCTTGGAAGACAGCTTTTCTTTTAGCAGTCACTTCAGCTAAAAGGATTTCAGAGCTACAGGCTCTCATGGCAGTGGAGCCTTTCATTATGTTTTACCAGACAGGGTGGCATTCAGGACAAATCCATGTGGTATCTAGTGTGGCTCTTAATCAGACCATTCATCTGCCAACTTTTTTCCCAAATCCACAGAACAAGGGTGAGCGGATTCTGCATTCATTGGATATACACAGACAACTAAGATTCAACTTAAACAGAACAAGATCTCTAAGAAAATCTGAGCAATTACTAGTGGCATTTGCTGCAGGGGCAGAGGGAAAGGCTATTTCAAAACAGATTATTTCAAAATGGATAAGCCATTGCATTCGTTTCTGCTACATGCACCATGGTAAACCAGTTCCCAAGAGTATCAGATCCCATTCCACCAGGGCTGCATCTACTTCTGCAGCCTTTCTCCAAGGGGTTCCTACCAGAGACATTCTAGAAGCTGCTACCTGGAGCTCAGGTCAATATGTTCACCAAACATTACCATTTACCTTTCTTCTCTAAATCCAGAGCAGGTTTTGCCATTGCTGTCCTGCAGGGCCTTATAGCTGCTCCTAATGCTGTATAATTCCATCCTCCCAACCATAGCTTTGGGATTCTACCCAAATGTAATGACTGCAATAGTGAAACATGAAGAACATATTACAGTTGCGTGCATTTGTTCGAGTGTATTCACTGTTGCAGTCCGGGTTACCCACCTGCCAGCCCCCTGTTTTTTCCTTTACTATACCTCTTCTTTCTTTTACTATGCTCAAAAGCCTTTTTGGTGTATTTGCTTTTATTTGGAGGTATATTTGTTGTGTTCTAAATTACATGCATATATATTTATATATATATTTATATTTTGCTCCCCATTTGTGGGGGCACCTGACATCTAGGGCAAGAAAAACTGATGAAAATGGCGTCGGCTGCATGTTTTATACCCCTGATGACCTGACGGTATGGAAGACGGGACAGCAACCGACGCAGGACCCAAGACTTTGTTAATCAGGCCGACTGAGTGCAACCTGCCAGCAGATTACCCAAACGTAATGACTGCAACAGTGAATACACTCGAACATCTACATTTATGGTAAGTGTACAAACTGTACATTTTCTTGAAAAGTTATAATTCTTACCTTTTATGTGTACCAGCTATTCTGTTAAATGTCTAGTTCCAGCGTTTGTGTTACATGCATGTACTGTTTGGCAGGTTAATCTTTTATACTGCTGTTTCTTCTCATCTCCATTTGCGCCTATGTCATATTTTACAAAACTTTGTCTTATTGAAAACAAAAATACAAACACACCCTCAATACCCACCTAAAACCTATTAACTTGATAATAACACACAAAACTATGCATATCTTCAAATTTTGAAGTTTTACCCTCCTAATAGGAACAGTAACCTAAAAGAAAGTTTATGCACTGAGTGCTGTCTGACCTTCTTTTTAGCTTTCTCAGCTGGGAAAATGCCTTAACGCTTTCAGAAAGCATTTTCTGCAAGCCATTTTTTTATCAGATTGTCTCCTAGAGACATGCGAACCAGACACAAAACTGCCAAGCATACATTTGTTTACTAGAAGAAAAGTCTTATAATATTCTATATTCTTTTTAATTTACTTGCTTTCTCTTACAACCTGTTACTGGATTAAGCTAATGGCCTTAACCCAGTCATTCGCCTCAGCAAGAATTAGAAAAAGCAGATTAATTTTTCTTTTGTCATGCTCTTCTAACCAGATTTTCTTCTTCTTCTTCTCCTTCTCATTCTTCTCCTTCTTCTTCTTCTCACACATTACAGTGCCTACATTTGTTAAAACTGAACAAGGAGAAAGAGAGAAGAAGGGAGGAAGAAAAAAAAAAGAAAAACAGGACAGGAACACCTGTTTACATTAGTATTCCCATAACTGGGAAAACTTTATATTATTCAAAGAAAATCATGCACTATTAAAATAGTACCATTAAGAAAAAAGTTTGTTTTACTTACAGTTAACTTTCTTCCTCCTCTTCACCTCTCCTGAGTATTTTTCAAAACATTAATGACTTGACATAGGGCATATGCTTTAGAGTCCCCTACAAGTTTAACAGAGTCCAAAAAACTCCAGTATTTCCATATTTTCTTGTTCTGTCATGTTTCACAAATATAATTATTGCATTGTAATCCCAAATTTTTCAGTTTCCAAGTTTACTGATTTTGTTCCCCATACATTATTGACATGAAGTGGAGCATATGCTTTGAGTCCCTGTATAAGTTTAACAGAGTCCAAAAAAGTCCAATATTTGTAAATTTTTTTGTTCTGTTCCTGTTCACCCTGTTTATCTTCATCTCCTAAATCCTGTCTCTGCTTCATTTCGATCATACTCTCAATTCTTCTAGTTGACTCTTGTGTGTTTTTTCTTGTGTCAAGCATTTTCCATTGAAACATTTGAGAAGGTTTCACTGGCACAGTCTCTTTGTGATATTTATTACCAGAAGAACAAGAAGCAGGATCTCCTCCTGTTTCAAAGCTTGCCTTATTTTTTCCTTAGCATGTACTTTATCAAAAATGATTTTGTCCCTGCAGAGAAAAATATTTTGAAGATAGCTGGGTATAGCAGTTTGAATCTCACACTTGTTTCTCAACATTCCCTTAATAATGGAATACATTTATTCCTCTTTCCCTTGTGTGTAATGACTAGTCATTCTCCACAAACACTCTGCTGTCTCCCACATTTAGTACTTTGTCCTTGTCAGAATCAATTCCTTCTGCTGGTAAAATTGCATCTTTACTATTAAAGGTCTAGGTTGCTTTCTCATAGCCAGGTTTGGAGCATGCACATGATGTGTCTTTTCAGTTAACATTTCCTGTCATGGAATGCCAGTCCAGTTGCTTATTTGTGCTTTCATAAAATGACTACAGTCTGTTCCTTTCAGTTTCTGTGGTACAGCAGAAAATCTCAGGTTTTCCCTATGTGCTCTGTCCTCTAATTCTGTTTTTTTAAACTTCTTTTTTGTGCAGTCTTATATTCAGCCAGCCTTTTCTTCATTTCGACCTCTAGGTTTTACAGATTTATCTTATCTGAATATCTGTTTAAAGCTTCTTCCATTTTTCCAGCCTTTCGTTGTTTGAGTTTATATGCTGTATCAATGTTTTGTTTATTTTAACCAGGTCTGTGTGCACTTGCCTTTATGCTCTTCTCTATGTTACTGGAAGTCATGTCTGGAGCTTGCATTGCATTTTGCTGAACAGCTGCAATATTTTTCCCAGTCAGTGTTTTTCATCAGCTTTTGTAGCTGATTTTCCTTCAGGTCCTCTTTACTACTTTTTTTCTGGCATCTAGGCAGTGCGCTTACTAGCAAGTTACTGAAATTTACCCAGAAATTTAGGTCCACTGGCTTTCGTTGCCAAGTTTCTATTTTCACACTGGGAGGGCTAGAATTAAGCTGTTAGTCAATGTGCAGCCATCTTGGAAGTCATGAATGTACAGGTTTTCGGCCATTTGTGAACTTTTCTTGATAAGCATCATGTTTTCTGTTTAGCAGCAAGTGAAAAGGATAAAAAAAGAGTTAAGGTGTAGGGCAGTAGCAAAGCTGCTTGTGTGGCCTATGGGTTTTCATATTCAGAGGTCAGCCACCAGAGAAGAAGGGGGACTGCATTGCTCGTATATTGTTTGTGCTTCAGCAAGATACTAAAGAAAATAAAAACACTGGCAACTGAAGAAGCCATCAGGTCTTTGTCTTTCGGCTTTTCCCTGTTAGGGGTCGCCGCAGCAGAACTCCAGTCCGCTAATGATTGGCAGTGGATTTTTACAGTGCCAAGGTGCCAGCCCGATGCCCAGCCTTCAAAGAAGGCACACCCATTCACTCATGTACCTACCTGCATATCTTTAACTTCACTCGACCGCGGAGAGGACATGCAGACTCCACACAGAAGGCACTCCAGCCGAGAATTGAAACGGAGAACCGCTTGCTGTGAGGCAACAATGCTAACCGCTGCACCACCATCAGGTACCAGGATTTATTGAGCTCTTTTATCTGCTCATTAAATTAGACTTCTTCAGAATAAGTGCCATCATGTTAGCACATTCTTAAGTAAAAAAGATAATCATGTGATAATGTCATAATATCATGCAATTAAAAAAAATGTATGTACAATGCTGTTCTATTTTTAATTAGTATATTATATTCAAGAATGTATTTCATTAAAAAAATCTATTATAACCTTATTGGTCACAGTTTTTAATGTATTATTAATAGAAATAGGCTAATTTAACCCTGGTGACTGGTCTACATCAAGTATTCACCAGTAAACCTTGCAATGTTTAATTGATTCTCTCTTGTCACGTCTCAGATTATTGTTATGGATGTGTTAGGTACAGAAGGTCAAACAGTACTGTAAGTACAATTGCAGTACTTTTAGAATAGTTATTTCTCTTTGTTTACCAGGAAGTTCTGACTGGAGTTTCTCCTATTTTCAAAGGAGGCCTGTGTATAAAAGCTCCACATATTATTATAGTTTGTAAAATACATTGAATTTACATGAAAACAATTATATGAATCTATCTAAAACACATTCTATAACATACAGTACCTGTGAATTTAAGGCAGTTAATTTTTTCATGTGATAGTTTATTTAGAATGTAACAGCAATGCCCCACATTTTGTGTGTGCAAGACTGAGTAACATTTAAGATGTAGGATTTATGAACATTTATACAGAATTTGGAAATCATATCCCCCTAATGCACTTTTTAAACATAGTAATTATTGTACTAATTTTAAAATTGTTTTATTTTTATATTATAAAAGGTTTCATCACCTGCTTGAAGTGGCCATTGAGAGAATCAGTCAGAATGTTATGAAGTATATTCTAATTCTAATTCCAGCAAATAATTCTCAGTAGTCCAGTCATCAGGATTAAATGGTCATATTTCTCTTAATAGTACATTAAAACTGCAGATAGCAAGCTTGTAATAGGATGTTTAATTAAATGCATTTCAGAAAATAGTGTATTGATTTTGTTTTACAGTTTTTCTCTTACTTTTGTGTGCATTTGTTTTTAAAATCACATGATGTGCTGGCGTTGTCGTGAATCACATGATTAGTTTTTTTTTTTGGTAGTATTTAAGAATGTTTTGGCATGATGGTTCTTACTCTGATCAAGTCTGTCTTACTCTGCTGATGAAATTTAGTGCATGTTGGTTTCTTCAGTTGATGGTGTTTTTTTGGTTTTAGTTTGTTTTTACGTTGACTGTGGAAGGTGTCACAAGATGTTTATCATACTGATCACTGCTGCAATAGCTTTAGCTTTAGCTATATGGTTATATCCTACCAAGGATATAGCATCCAGACAGCTCCCAAAGCTTCAGATACCTTCCATGTTCCCAAACTGTCAGGCAGCTCAAGCTGAGCTGACTAAAAGGCACGTTTTGGTGTGAAGCCCTTCAGAGCTTTACTGCCTCGAAGGCAATGCTCCTGTGAGGCTTTTGGGGATCGACTGTTGGCTTGTGCTTTCTTTTGCTGAGCAAATAAGTTCACTTTGGAAAAAAAAATGTAATTTTCTTAATTTTGTTGGTTTACTTGTAATTTTAAATTTAGGAGTGTTTTAAAGGACTGAGACTGTAACATACTTTTAAATGTAGTCTTGTTTTTTTCTGTCAGCTTAAAAGTGGTGTAAAGTAACTGAAAACTTTTTTCTTTGGTGATAGTATTTATTGTACTTTTTCAGGACTGGACTAGCATTTTAAAGTGTTTTTTACTGTGTTTTTCTGTCAAAAAAGTAACTTTTGTGGACTAGTAGTGTTTACCAGCAATTGCTGCTGGTCTTCTCTGAGAAAGAGGCACCATTTTCGGCTTGACCATGGAAAAGAGCTTCTTCCAGGCACAAAAGAAAAAAATTAACCAAACAGTCTTTGCCAACACAGCAGGCTAGCAGTTTCTCACCTGCAGGTGGGTGACTGTACTGTGGCCATTTTTGTACCTCAGACTACTCATCTTTTGTCCTAGATCCCTCAGGTGTAGCACCTGCTGCCACTACTGCCACTGTGAACCAGAGGTTAGCCATGTCCTCTGTTGGTTTTGAGTTCCCCTCACTGGGTAAGGAAGAACCACTGTTGTTGGGCCTGGGAGAGGGAACAGACCGGGTTTCCCACTTTTATCAGAATGCTGTGCCCATCCCTGGGAAACTGCAGCTGCCGTTAGTAACACAGTTGGCACCATTTGTCTGTCATAAAGAAACTGAAAACCAAGCATGTATCTACTCCTAAGTTTTCATTTGGATGGGAGTAGTTTATTGATTCTAGCTCAGGGTTTAATTTCAGGCTATTAATCCTTTTTGTAAAGTAGTTTATGATAAAAGAACTAGGGATACCTGTTTTCCTGAAGAGATTCACAATTCTGGATCTGGATAGGAAGCCACAGGGATGGATGCAGGTGTTTTCCCGCTCAGATTTCTGATTCAGACTCTGAGGAAAGCTCAACTTTTGATTCTGTCTGTGAGGATGTGCCAGTGTTCTCAGTGGAGAAACATTGTGGTTTTTCGGTCCCTCAGAAAGTAGTACGAGTTCCAGAAGGATTTTCCAGAATCTGCCCCCATTCCTGTTGTTCTCTATGCTTTAGAGGGTGTGTTACTGCCTGCAATTTTTCTGATAGCCAGCTGCCCCTAAAAAGGGCATATAGATATATAAAGTTCCTCAGTCTTGTACATTTTTCTATACTATTCCCAAACCTGACCCAGCATTTATAGCTTTAGTTGATCTCACTACATCATAAGCACTTAGTTAATTCCAATAGTTAATTCCAATCCTACTCTTTCTGATAAGGACGGGAAAGTTATTTATAGGTATGGGAAAAAAGTGTATACTTCTGGAACTTACATTTTCTGAATATTGAGTTGTGAGGCTCATGCGTTAGTGATAGATTGTGAATGTATGAGAAATGTTTTATCCTCTGTTACTTCTTATGAGAAAAACATCTGCTTCTAAATAACTTTGTGACCTGTGCAATAGAAGATACTCATTGTTTACAATGTGAAGTAGACTCTATTGATACTTCTTCTAGGCTTATGGCCACTGGTACTGTTTTGAGGAAGTTTGTGTGGCTGCATTTTCAGAACCTCCCAGATGAAGATAAAATGAGGTTTTAAATTCAAGGGAGAAGCCTTGGAAAGAGATTGTGTTTGGCCCCTCTGCTGCAGAGATGATTGAAAAGTGTGATTAAAGGGGCAAGCTGATCCTGAGGAATCTTGAAGATTTTTTCAGCCCTCCTTTTCCAAATTTTCCAAGGTATTTTCTGTCGCCTCATCCAGTTTTAGCACAAAAAATCATTCTCAACAAGATACACTTGTAAACAGACATTTAAGAAGAAATGGCAAGGGGCTTCCAAAAATTAAGTTTTGAACCTCCCAGAAAAGGACAGTCCATCATGTCTGAATGACTATTCAAGAAACCTTGTGACCCCCTCCCATCCTGGCCCCTTTTTGTCTTCCAGAAAGTCTGAATCTTCATTTTCTCTTTAGCTACAGATTGTTTCAGGCAAATGGTTTCTGAAAGTCATTATTCAGGGTTACAGATGGCATTGGGAGGAAATTCCTCCTTTCCAGGGGATTATTCCTCATCCTGCTAATCAGATTCTTTTGTTTCCACCGATACTTCATTACTTTCTGTCCCAAGGAGTTATGGAACCAGTTGCTCCTTCACAGGTGGGGAAGGGTTTTTATTCAAGGATGTTCCTAGTGCCTAGGAAAGAAAATGCTTGGAGACCAGTTCTGGATCTTTCTTTCCTAAACCTGTTTGTGATGGTGCCCAAATTCAAAATAATGTCACTTCACAAACTGTTACCTCCTCTTCCTCTTTCACGTTTCCTTGCAACTCTAGACATAAAAGATGTTTATCATCACATCCCTGTTCATCCAGACTTCAGATATTTCCAACGGATTTGTGTATCTGGATCTCATTATCATTTCTCTGTCTTTCCTTTTGGACTATGCACTGCACCAAGAATGTTCACAAAGTGTCAAACTCCGGTTATAGCTCATTGTAGGCTACACGGTATCCACATTTTTCCATATTTACACTACTTGCTTATCTTTACAGAATTTCTAAGTGACTGGAATCTACGTCTCAGGTGAGTAATTTTTGCACAAGCTAGGATACTAAGAGACTGTTCAAAAGTCTTTCTTGACTCCTAAACACACGATTGTGTTCCTGGGATGTCGACTAGACACCTCAGTTTATCTATATCTGTTTCCAAGGTTTAACACACAGGCTTTAGTCACTGCAATGAAATAACTCAGAATTTTGCGTCTCATGATATTGGTGATTCTAATAATGTCCCTGACAAGACTCCAGATGAGAAAGATACAGTGGTGTCTGAAATCTCTGGTTCCCTATTACGTGATCAAAACCTTAGGTTATGGAACACCTAAAGGTCGATCACTAAATGTCGAAGTCTGAAAATTGCGAACAGCTATTTCCACACAGGGAAACGCGTCTTTTAGCCGTTACGCAGAATTTGTTCTTTCTCCGCTGTAGATTGATCTCAGAGTTGGTATATTTAGTTAGGGAAGATGTGGGGGGCATAGCCCCCCACTTCATTTTTGTTTAAAACTTTTTTTTTTTTAATTTGACCAACGGCATTGTTTCCCTATGTAGAAACGGCCATTTTCGATCTTAAGGGTTCGATATTTAGTGATCGATTTTTAGGTGTTCGATAACCTAAGGTTTTGATCATGTAATATAGACCCGAAATCTCTTTGGTCCCAGCATCAACACCCTTTAGTGCTGGGGTTTGTCACAAGAGAAATCATTTGTTGGAGACAACAAGATACCCTTTAATCCAGGTATCCTTCTCTCTCTTTGCATCAGTGCAGCCATTTTCTACAGAAACTTTGGACTTTGCTTGATGAGCAATTTTATGAGGGATAAAAGTGCAGGTGATTTGAGATACCAAGGACAGATGTAAGCACTTAAATGTCAAGGAAATGCTTGCACTGATCAAGGCACTATCTTTGGACCCTTTCAAGAGGTTACACACAGTACCATAGTCATGTGGTCCATCAACAAACAAGGGGGGAACTAGGTCATACCCCCACTGCAGACAGTGTTAGCTTGGGATATAGCTTCATAGCACAAGCTCTCTGTACAGGCATTCTGCATTCTGTCAGAGCAAAATTGTGTGGCAAAAAAGCTGAACAGGATCAGGGCGCACCCTCATGAATGGAAGCTAGATCAGGAGGTCTTCCAAGATTTGAGCCATCTGTAGAGAGTTCCTCAGGTAGACCTCTTTGCTTCCTCTCTGAACAATCAACTTGCAAGATTCAGTTCCAGGACTCCATGCAAGAAGGCCTGGAAAGACATATGCCTTTTCTTTTCTTTGGATAGGAATGTTTCTCAATGCTTTTTATTACCCTTTCCACTAATATCCATGGTACATCTGAAGATTCAGAAAGAATCACCCAAGGTCATTGCGGTGACTCCCTTCTGGCCCAAGCAGCTGTGGTTCCCTCTTTAGGAAATGGTCAGGGGCAGTTACCGTAACCATCTTTACAGACTTGATATACTCGGACAAGAACAGGGGTGTTTGATGCAACCTGACATCTGTCAACTTTAGTTGACTATCTGGATGTTACGGCCTTAATTCTTTTTAGGCACCTGTTTACTGAGGACTTGCAGCAGGTTCTAATGGAGGCAAGAAAGCCTGCTACTAGAAAGTCCTATATTAGCAAATGGAAAAGATGTTCTAGTTGGTGCTAAAAACATAACCAGCACCCTTTCAGGGCTAGTTGTTGTTTGGTTCTACAATATCTGTGTGAGTTACTGCCTTATAGCCTTTCTAATTGGTCTGTCAGGGTTCATCTATCTGCCATGTCAGTATGTCTGCTCATAGGCCTTCCACTTTTAATGTTGTCTTTGTCAGAATGTTCTTGGAAGGGGTTTTGAAAAAGAAAACTTGCGGCCCCACCTTGGGACCTTAATAATTTTGTGTTAGAGAAGCTAACACTTGCTACATTTCAACTAGCTAATCTGGTTGACGTGAGGTTCTTAACGTGGAAAACAGTTTTCGTGATTGCAATAACCTCTGCAAGAAAGGTGTCTGCGTTGTAAGCTCTTATGGTGAGTCAGTCCTATCTCATTTTCCATAGGGAAAGAGTTTCTTTGAGAACTAATTCTTCTTTTATACCTAACGTGGTATCAGAGTTTACTCTGTCAAACTATCCAACTTCACAAAAAATAAGGGATAAAGGATACTCCATACCTTGGATGTCCACAGACAACTCTGGTACTATCTTGACAGAACTAAATCTGTCATATCTTCAGATCAGTTTGTTCATTTCTTGTGAAGTCAAGGAGGAGGAACAACATGTCTAAACAGAATTATTTCTGAATGTTTTCTAATTCTATTACCTTTTTTAAAGTATTCCAGGCAAGGCCAAGGCCCACTGTCCCAGGACCTTGGGTTCATCTGTGTTTTTCTTGGCATGGGTAAGATTCTAGAAGCTGCGACATGGTCCTTTTTAGATTTTTGTTTTGTGTCTTTCGGCTTTTCCTGGTTAGGGGTCGCCACACTGGAACTCCGGTCCACTAATGATTGGCAGTAGATTTTTACGTACCGAGTTGCCAGCTCTGACGCACAACCTTCAACGAAGGTACGCTCATTCACGCATGTCTCCACACTGAAGACGCTCTAGCTGAGAATCGAACCGAACAGCGTCTTACTGTGAGGCGACAACACTACCACAGCACCACCACCGCAGTTTTCACATGGTCCTTTGTAGATACTTTTATAAAACCCTATAAGCTTTATTCATTTTCTAGGACCAGGTCAAACTTTGCTGGGAAAATACTGCAGAGGCTCCTGAACTCTTCTTCCACCACCCAAATGTATTTAGCTAAGGTAATCTAACCATATAGCTAAGGCTACTGCAGCAGTGACCAATATGATGAACATAGTATAGTTGTGTTAAGTTAAACTTACCTTGACAGTAGATGTTTAAATGATCACTGCTGTAGTATCCGTTTCCTCCCTCTATCCCCCTAGTTTTTTTATTTTTTTTTTTTATGCCAGGGTGTAGACCTTTATTTTTTTATTGCTCCTAGCATTGCCCTTTTGGGGTTCAGCCTCCCTCTCTTTGTTGGCAGGAAAGCTGTAAAGGGCTTTGCACTAAAACGTCTCTTTCAGTTAGCTCAGCTCAAGCTGCCTGATAGTTTGGGTCTGTAGATGGTGCCTTGAAGCCTTGGAAACTGGCCATCTGTTATAGCCTTGGCAGGATATAACCCATATACCTAAGGTTGCTGCAGCAGTGATCATTTGAATATCTGTTATGGTAGGTTTAACTTGCACAACTGTACATTTTTGTTTATTCATGACAGCATATCATATAAAAATGTATATATGTGAGATGTAGAATGCTTACATGCATAATGGGGAGATGTGTGTGAAAATGTTGTAATGTGATTCCTTGAAAATATGTTCTCTTTCAAAATTAATAACTTTTGCTGAGAAATACTAGGTCCCAGAGTTTGGAATCCTAAATGAGGTGGTGCAGAGGGAGGATCTCCCCATAGTACTTGAATGAATTACATTCCACAGAAAAATGTATGAATTTTTGTGTCAAAAACACCAAGTCTTCCAACGCAGCAAAAAACAATGAAATAAAAATAAAAAAGTCCCAATACAAACGTGGTTTCATTTATTTAATGGAGCAAACCAAATTCACGCACGGTGGTTCCAGTGCAAAGCTCAAACCAAATGTATAAAATCACACAAAATGAGCCAGCACAAGGAGGATGGCAAGCAGAAAAATATATTTTATTGTGGCAAAATAAAATAAAGCATTGCAAACCGGTTTCGGCCTCACAGTAGCCTTCTACAGTACAAAAAGAAAGTATTTGAAAAATGGTGCATTCTCATGTGGGGGTTACTCTCATTTAGTCTAATATTACGTAAATTTATCAATTTCTGCCTTTTGTTAGACCTCACTCCTCCTGAACATTTTGCATGTATTGTTCCCACACATTCCATTTATTTCTATGTAATTTGCTCATTCTCTTTTCTAAAGATTATTTTTCCAGTTCTTTTATCACTTTTACAAATTTCACTACTTCAAATACAATTAGTTTAGTTTTTGATTTCTATTTTCTAATAATTGCTTTTTTGGCAGCCAGTAGAAGTAAACTTAATAAGACATTATTGCATCTAAAGAATTTAGATCCCATGTCCTAGCTCAGAGTAATAATTTCCTTAGTCACAGCTGTTTGCTTCCTCAATTTTCTGACAGAGTACTCTGTAAGGAATTTTAGAATCTGCCAACTTATTACACTCCTAAAAACATGTTCTCAGTAACCTCTTTCCTTTCCATCACACCTCCAACATTTGCTGTCTATATGAAGAAAACTTCTTTGACATCTGCTTTGGGTAATATAAATGTAAACATGCAATTGAAGCATTTCCAAGCAGAAATCCTGATCCTTCTGGACTTTGTTGCATACTTTGGAGCCATACATGTGTCTTCCCATTATTTCCTACATTTGCAGTCTGTCTTTCCAATCTTTTCTAACCTCCTCTGATTCTTAGTTATCATGCAGTATTTTATATGCCCTACTAATTATCCCCTTTTTCACATCAGCTTCACCTCTAGATTCAAATAAAACTCTACCAGAGCAAGTCTTTCACTTAAGACTCTGCTATCAGCTTTCTCTTTGCTTTTACTGTGATAACCACTGGTAGGGAAGGTAGTTGCTAACTTGTAGTCTTAGTCTTATCCCACTCTATTAGCATTCCCTCTCTAGTTAGTTACCCCCAATACCTGGGGTCCTTTGCTATTTTTCTTCAGTAAATTCCATTTCCTCTTGCTCGTTTTCTGCACCCCTACTTGCAGTCATCCCTGTTGGCAGAATCTCCTTTCTCCATTCCCTTGTTGCCTTAATTCTTCAGATACTTTATGCAACTATATGAATATAATATGCATGTATGGCTGCTATTATTCTCTTCAAAAATCTACATCTAAAACCCTCTTTCTGTCCTTATATCTGTATTTCTTTAACTACCTCCCCCACTTCATCATCATCATCTCTTTCCACCTTGAGTTATAACCTTTAGCTTGTGTTATGTATATGAGATTTAACTGCATAGCTCTAAAATATCCATTCAAATCAGGTAATCCTAAACCACTTTGTTTTGTAAGGAGAATTGGCTTATTCCACTTAACTCTTGCCCTCTAACCCTCCCAGATAAATTTCTTCAGCTTTTTAATTATTTTCCACAACTTCTGAAATTATGTATCACCTTTATATATATAACTAAAGGGACTAAAAACATTTTCACGCGTATATCTTACTATTCATTCCAAGATAGTATGGACAGAACTGCCACAGTGTTAAAAAATATATTATTCCTACAAATTATACATGTTACTTGTTTTGAATGTGTATTTCCATCTTTCATCTTACATGCACACACTGTTTAGCAGGCTAATCTTTTATACAGTTTCTTTTCATTTCCATTTGAACCTGTATCACATTTTCAACACTTTTTGCTGTAACGAAAGCCCTGAAACAAAATACTAAATACATTTTAAGAACAACTCCAGTTTGCTGTTAACTTAGAACAAGCACACCAAACTGTATGCATTTTCAGCAAATGAAGTTTATCCTTCCAGATAGGAACAATTACGCAAAATTGACACCCGCACCAACAGTCATTACCTCACCTAAAATTGATGATGTCCTTCATGGATGCATCTGCAGTCATAACAAGTGGGTTGTCCTGTCGTCAGGCAGCCCTGCAGTCGGCCGGATTCCAAAGTCCGGGTCCGGCTTCAGCTGATGTCGCACTCCACCCGACGTCATCTCTGTTGGTCTTCGGGTATAAAAGCATCAGCCGACGCCATTTTCCTCAGTCTTTCTTGCCGCGTGGCGCCCGAAGCAGAAGCTGTTCGCAAGTGCCGGTCGGTCGGATCCAGAGATTACTTCTACCGAATACTACTTCGAAGACTTCTAAAGCTAAGTACCCCGTTGGGGACTCTTTCTTGCCTCAGCCGATGTCAGAAAAAGTTAACAATTGTTTAACCTGTGGGAAACAAATACCTCATAAAGATTTCCACTCTTACTGCCTGCCTTGTTTAGGCCCAGCCCACGACGTAGCAGCCTGTTCGGCCTGTGCCTCTTTCAACCGACGAACGCCTAGGCGTCGGTCGGAGTTTGCAGAACAGTTTTTCGGTACTGATTTTGCGTACATTATGCCGTCGGATCCTCCGACTACCCAATCTACCAAAAAACGCAAAGATAAAGACCGACACTCGCGGTCCGCGGTTTCGGCCGAAACCACGGTAAAGCAAACCGCGAGTGTCTCGGTTTCGGCCGAAACCGAGAAAACTGATCAAAGTACAGCTGAACCTGTTCTTACAACTGAGGCCCCTGCTACAGCTCTTGAATCGACCTCAGAAATTTTACCCACTACGGTGGTTGACTTATCAGACACCATCCCCTTGGCTGTCTCTACCCCAGCACGTGGTGCTGCTAGGCCTCCAGCAGCCATGTCCATTAAGGCCTTCGCCAGGGCCAAAGCAGCCAAGACTACTAAATCAGTGCCTGTTAAACCCCCCACATCCAGGCCCTCTTCTAGTTCTCAAATGCTTTCCTTGGCAGAAGATTTAATTTCTTTAATTAGAGGATCTCAATCTCACCCAGACAGGGCCTCTCAGCCCCAGAGAAGAGACCTAGGGCAGAGCCGCCTGAGCCAGTGTCTTGTGATGATTCTGCTGATGAATCAGACATAACTGACCAGCCAGAGGCTCCTTCTCCAATTTTGAAGATTCTGATGCTGAAGAATCCATTCCAGCTGCTTCCCCACCAGAAGAATTCTCCTTTGGGGAAACCTTGCATGCCATGCGAGAACAGTTCCAATGGCAGCAACAGGATTTTTCAGACTCCAGAAAAGACTTAGGACCTTTCTGCACCTCCCACAGCACAGGCCCTTAGCTATACCTCCTGTTCTCTCTGTGGTGGATGATGCTTTCAATGATGTTTGCTCCGCTCCAGATTCTTTACCCCAGCCCCTGCCAAACCAGACAGATTTTACAGGGTGCCAGATACTCATCACGACCTTTACAAGGCCCCACTTGAAGTCCCAGTAACTATATCCCAGAGTCCCACGGCAGTAGCGACCACAGCTAAAACCCTATTCCTTCTGAAAGGGAAGCAAGGTCATTAGACAGATGGGGTAAAAGGTCTACACTTCAGCTACTCTCTCAGCTAGAGCTTTAAACTGTCAGTTTCACATGATACAATACCAAGAGTTTATGCTTGATCAGTTAACTAAAAAACTAACCACTGATGAATCTCTTGATAAGAAATATGTATTAGAGATGGTAAATAACATACAACAGGTTAGCAACCATTCCTTAAAATGTGGCTATGATGCACTGGAGGCTTCATTTAGATCAGCCATGACAGGCACAGTGATAAGAAGACATGTATGGCTAAAGGAACAAGCTTTACCGGATCATGTTAAAGCTAAGTTGCTAGATGCTCCTATGGACAAGACAAGTTTGTTTGGTACACCTGCCCAGCAGGTTATGAAGAAAATGGAAGAAAAGGCAAAATCTGTTCAAACTGTTAAAGATTTCTTGCAGGTTCAACCCCCAAGGTTTAGCAGGAACTGGCCTGCCAAAAATTGGTCCTTTCCTGACTCCACAAAATTTCAAAGGGGCAGGAATAGACGTTCCAGAGGCAGAAACCAATCCAGAGGAGGTGCCTACAGAGGACGACAGTGGCAAGGTAACAACAGAGGCACAGACACAGCCACTGCCACTACTTCAGCACAACCACAGTGACTCAATCCTAACTCCGCCTACCAGGGAACAAATAGCAGCTCCTCTAGGCGGAAAGTTAACCTTATTTTCAAAGAACTGGCACTACATAACAAAAGACAAGTGGATTTTACAAACCATAGATCAAGGTTACGGTTTCACTTCCACACTTTACCAGTCAAAAGGGGAATGCCAAATCTACCTCCAAATCAAAAGACAGAGGCTCTACGCCAGATAATGGTGTTAGCAACCATGAGAGCTGTGGAAAGAGTGCCAACAGCAGAACAAGGAAAGGGTTCTATTCCAGACTATTCCTAGTTCCAAGAAAGGAAAAAGTTGGAGACCAATTCTCGACCTGTTCACCTTAAATACATACATCATTGTCCCAAAATTCAAAATGCTGACCCTACAGCAACTTCTTCCCATGCTGGGCAAGGAGTCTTGGCTGGTAACTCTAGATCTCAAGGAGGCATACCTGCACGTCCCCATTCGACCAATCTGCAGAAGATACCTCAGATTTCTTGCAGGATCAGAGCACTATCAATTCTCAGCATTGCCCTTTGGCTTATCTACTGCCCAGAGTATTCACAAAATGCCTGGCATCAGTAATCGCCATTGCAGACTACAGGGAATTCAAATTTACCCATACCTGGACGACTGCCTGCTACAAGGGGACAACAAAAGCAAGCTGACAACAGATTTACAAAGGGTCATTTACTTGCTACAAGGACTGGGATACACAGTCAATTTACAAAAGTCAAGGCTGATACCATCCCAAACAAGGACATTCTTGGGCTGAATTGGACACAGTACAACAAATGGCATTCCTGACTACAGAAAAACAAAAAGAACTTCCTCTTTACTTCTTGGCACTAACAAAACTGAAAAAGTTAACAGCAAGAAAAGTTCTGCAGGCCTTGGGCTTCATGGCATCATGCATAATCTTGGTCCCATTTGCCAGACTACATATGAGGAAACTACAGTGGTACCTAAAGAATTTATGGTCCCAACACAGACACAGTCTAGAAACAGAAATCCCACTAATTCCATGCTTAAAACAGGAGTTCCTATGGTGGGCTCAGGCATGCCAGTCAAACCCAGGCCTACCCTTTCGCAGATGTCAACCAAGCCAGACCATCACAACAGACGCTTCCAGACCTAGGATGGGGGCCCACATGCTGGACAAATGCGTGCAAGGATTGTGGACACAGGATCAACTTCACCTGCACATCAATCTAAAAGAAATGCTGGCAGTAAAACTGGCAATCCAAAAGTTCAAACCATTCCTCAAAGAGGGCCAGTTGATGATAAGGACAGACAACACCACAGTCATGTGGTACATCAACAAACAGGGAGGCACTCATTCATACCCCTATGCAGAATGACCTTGGAGCTGTGGACCCTGGCACTCAGCTACAACATTCAGTTACAGGCAATATTTGTACCGGGGAAAGACAATACTCTAGCAGACATATTAAGCAGAACCACTTCGGATGCCCACGAATGGAAGCTGCACCCGGACATCTTCAAGACCATCTCAAAGAAATGGGGAATGCCACAGATAGACCTATTCGCATCACCTCTCAATCACCAGCTCAAAAGTTCTGCACAAGGACATTCCACCCACTAGCATGGAAAGTGGACTCACTCTCCTTCAACTGGAAAGGCCTAACAGCATATGCATTCCCACCTCTTCCTTTGATACACAAGGTACTACTAAAAATCAAGGAAGAACGTCCAAGGATAATCCTGATAGCTCCAAACTGGCCAAGACAACACTGGTACCCACTACTGAAGAGCATGTCTCGAACAATATGTGGCCAATACCCTGATGCCTTTGATGTTAACTCAGAACAACTACAGCATCATACATCCAAACCTAAAACGCTGCAACTGACTGCATGGAACATCACATAGCAGCAGCTAATCCAGAACTTTCCCAAAGAGTTAAAGACATTATTCTTGAAGCACGCAGACCTTCAACAAGAAGGAACTATGCTGGAAAATGGAAAAGGTTTGTCATTTGGAGTACGGAAAGAGGAAAAGATGTGTCAAACATAGATATGCCTAACATTCTGGAGTATCTGGCCGAACTTCTTCATTCAGGCCTGTCCTACTCCTCCATCAAGATACATGCATCAGCTATTTCAGCAGAATACAGCTTTGATCCACCTGTTTTTCGCACCCTTTGCTCAGGCAGTTCCTCAGAGGAATCAAGAATGTAAAACCTCCAAGGAAACCACCATTACCAGCTTGGGATTTAAACTTTGTGCTAGAAAAATTGACACTATCACCCTTTGAACCAGCAGCAACAGCAGACCTACAACACCTGTCATGGAAAACTGCTTTCCTACTGGCAATTACTTCAGCAAGGAGGGTTTCAGAACTACAGGCCTTAATGGCAGTGCAACCCTTCCTAATCTTCCACCAAGATAGAGTGTCCATGAGGACTAATCCTACATTTATGCCCAAGGTGGTATCCAGAGTATCTTTAAACCAGGCAATCCACCTACCTACCTTCTTTCCCAACCCACAAAACAGAGGAGAAAGAATACTGCATACCTTGGATGTACATAGACAGCTACGCTACTACTTGGACAGAACAAAAAACAGCAGAAAGACTGACCAACTTTTTGTAGCCTATGCAACAGGAAGGGAAGGAAAAGCTATTTCCAAACAGACAATCTCCAAATGGATAGGAAATTGCATACGATACTGTTACTCCTTCCATGGAAAACCAATTCCACAGAACATAAGACCTCATTCTACAAGGGCAACAGCCACTACCACAGCCTTCTTACGAGGAGTGGCAACCAAAGACATTATTGAGGCGGCTACTTGGACCTCCGTGCATACATTTGCCAAGCATTATAATTTGCCTCTATATTCCAGATCCCGAGCAGGGTTTGCCACTGCTGTACTGCAAGGGATCCTAAACACACCATAATCTACTTTTATCCTCCTCCCCTGGTTGGCTATGGTATTCTACCCACTTGTTATGACTGCAGATGCATCCATGAAGGACATAGTACAGTTTTGTACCTACCATAAATGTAGATGTCCGAACTGGATAGCATCTGCAGTCAGGATTACCCTCCCTCCTTCCCCTCTGTGGTACTCCTAGGGTGTTTACCCTCCTAATAGCTAGCTGTTGGGGGGGAGTCTTTCATGGTGTATTTGTTTGTATATATGTACATATATGCTTATTTTTGTGTTTACCTCTATCTATTTGGAAACATTGGCATCTATCCAAATTTTAGCCTGCAAGAGGGCTACTGGCATCTGGGGCAAGAAACACTGAGGAAAATGGCGTCGGCTGATGCTTTTATACCCGAAGACCAACAGAGATGACGTCGGGTGGAGTGCGACATCAGCCGAAGCCGGACCCGGACTTTGGAATCCGGCCGACTGCAGGGCTGCCTGACGACAGGACAACCCACTTGTTATGACTGCAGATGCTATCCAGTTCGGACATCTACATTTATGGTAGGTACAAAACTGTACTTTACCCATGCTAAAGTGCATGTTATAGCCCGTGGTCCCACTTACACCATTTTCTTAGCTCTGTTTTCTTCTGTATGTGAAGAGCTGTTCTCATGCTTTCAGAAAACATTACCTCCTAGCCTTAAGAAAAAAGTGCAGTAGTAACTTTTTTGTTAGATTAAATACAATAAAGTGTTAAGGCTGCTGTGGAGGATGCAGTCTCTTATTTACTTCCCTTAATTTCAGATTTTTCTTTACTGAACTGCTTGCCGTTACACCTTAAATTTTACATTTCTCTTAGGAAAGAATGTTTAGAATTCTCAAGATTAATTGCTTTCTTCTGCAGACAGCTTGACTCCGTGTAAAAGTAGTCAACAATGAGGCAAAAAGCAACTAACAACCCTGCAGATGCATGAAAGAATCTTTGTAAATTTCATTCAAAACACAGCATACAAAATTCTCTTCGCTACCTGCCGTCAGCGGCAGATGTCATGTCTTCCACTGATGAGAATGGAAAGACAACAAGCCAATATCTTTACAGATGCAGGAAAGTTAGTCTTTTTCATGACTTTCATAATTTTGTCTTGTTTTTGAAGCCCATTTGCTTGTGATAAAACATGTTTATAGCTTAAGCCAGTAACATTAATCTAGACATCCACCACTATAAAAACAAGGTAAATTATCTTAACCCTACATATAATATAATCTGTGCACCTTTAGACCCCACCTCAACATCCCAAGATCACAACATTATATTAACCTAGATCTGCTTCTCTCCAGTCTTTCTTATCTTGTTATAGTGTAAAATGTATGTTTCTTACAACTGAGAAAAAACACTTGTTCACTTTAACATCCTTAACATGTAGATCCTTAACATGTAGAGCAGTCACTGAAAAGATCCCACCACATTTAAAATATCCCTGGCTGAACCCTATAACTGCTGTACAATATAGCATCAGTTTATATATCATGAAATAATACCACTAAGTGCAACATTTGTTTTACTTACAGTTAATTCTTTTTCATTTAGTATCTAGTATCCTTCTAAACATTAAAGTGAGGTGTGTGCTTTACAGTCCACCCATAAATTTAAGAAAGTCAACAAAATTCCAGTCTTTATCAGCCACTTTTTCTGGCAAAGCCATATGTGACTGCTTTGTAGTCTCATATTTATTTACTAATTCCAGTATGTCTGGTTTTCCTGATCATCTTCGTCTGGTGCAAGCCCAAGGAACTCCTAATTCTTCTAGTCAACTCCTGTGCTTTTTTGACTCTGAAGCATTTTCCTTTTAGGTTTCACTAGCAATGTTTCTCTATGAGCTTTATTCTCCGAAGAACTAGAAACAGAATCCCCTTCTGTTTCCTGGCTCACCTTTTGTTGGATGAACTTTTAATTTCCTTCTTAGCCTGTTTTGCATCCAAAAAAAATATTTAATCCTGCTGGAAAAAATGTTTGAAGACAGCTGATTGCAACAGTTTGAATTTCACAACTGCCTCTCAACATTCCCTGATTGCTGGGATAAATTTCCTTATCTTCTGTTTGGTGTACGGTGAAAAATCCAGTTTCCACAAATACTCTGCCATCTCCAATTGTTAATACTTTTCTTTTGTGCTAGTTTTGTCAGGATCAACTATTTCTGATGGTGTGATTTGTATCTTTACTAATAGAGGTCATGGCTAGATTTGGAGCATACACTCAGTGTGCTCTTTCAGTTATCTTGTTGTGAATTACCAGTCCATTTGCTTACTTATGCTTTCATAAAATAAACACACTCTGTTCTTTCCAGTTTCTCTTATACAGCAGAAAATCTCAAGTTTTCTGTGTGTGCTTCATCTTCTAACACTACCATTTTTTGAAACCAGTCTTAAAAAGCCTGATACTCGACCACCATTTTCCTCATTTCAGCCTTTTTTTTCAGTTCTGTCAGTTCATTTGAATTCCAGTTAAAGCTTCTTAATTTTTTCCAGCCTTTTATTATTTGAGTTGACACAACTCTTCAATGTTTTATTTATTTTTATCACTTCTGAATACTTTGTTTATTTTTTTCTTGTCTAAATTACTGAAAGCTATCTCTTGTACTAAAGCTTGAACTGCTTTTTGCTGAACAGCTACAGGAATTTTCCCAGACCTTTTCTGGTTTATTTTCTTTCTGGTTTACTTAATAATTTCTTCTTTCTGATATCCACACAGTGTACTTACCAGCCAGTAACTGAAGTTTGCCCAAAATGACAATTTCATTGGCTCCCTTTTCTCAGTTCCTCTTTTCACACTGAGAGAGCTGAAATTAAGGTGTTGATCAGTGTGCATGTAAAATGGCTGAGCCTACAAATGGTCATATTTGATCACTGCTCTATTTTGTAAATAAAATTAAATAAAGTAAGTAAATAAATTTCTGCATAGCAGTGAGATTACCTAGGTGAAAAGAAGTTTGTATTTTTCAAGTCATCACTTAGTTTTAGTACATTAGCCTTTGCATAGTCTCCGAGTACGGATGTGTTTGAGTATGCTTCAGGCTTCAGTCTTAAGGTGAATGTGACTGACTTCCGACCCAATTTAACCAGTTAGGAGGTTACATTTGGTGAGGGGCAAACCTCTGCCATATTGGTAAGGGTCAAGTCCAGGATTTTATTGCTCCTGGCTGGGGGTGCGGACATATTGGTCTAGACAGTCTATAGTGATGACGTCTTGAAATCTGAGCACTGTATATAACTCTCACGGTTTGTGGAGGGATAGTAGATCTCCCAGTTTATGGAGGAATAGTGGATCTCCCAGTTTAAGGAGGGATAGTTGAAGTTTTCTAGGGGAATGGTGTTTGGCTTAATGCAAATGGCACCTTACTGGTTAGGAAGGAGGTATGGCCAAGGGGGACATAGCTGGGGTGTTGTATTTAGCTACGATGTGATAAGGGGTTTTGTTTATAGTAAGTTGGATGTGGAGGAGCTTTAGGTCATTATCTTTTCAAACAAGTCTGGAGGTGAGATTTTTTAAAGAATATACAGATACCTCTGTCTGTAGTGCCGTTATGTAATGCAGTGATCCTGTCCGAGTTACGTGCATTGAAGCCCCTGCACTGATGGGGAACTTTCAGTGGTCTTGAACCAGATCTCTGTGACAATGCATATACCAGTGTTTTCCTGGGTAAGCAATACTCCTTACAGGGTGGATTTTTTTTTATAAGGTTCCTAGCATTAGGTAGCAATATTTTAATATCTGGATTCTGTTTAGTTAATTTGGAAGCTTTAGAAGACTGACATTGCCTACAGAAGGCGTTATGGGAATGGATAAAGTTTCAGCCAATATACAGAAGCCTTGGGAGGAGAGATGCATGCCATCTGTGGGCAAGCAGTCCGGACTGCGTGTATTCTCCTCTCGGCTAATATGTATTGTATCCCCCAACACCCGAGTGACACCAGACGCTAAGCCAGTTATTTTAGTCTGTTATCTTTTGTTCATATTGTGGCATTATTCTTGGTGATGGCAGAATACTGCTCAAGGCTAGGTTCATATCTGCCTCAGACTCTTATTTCAAGGGCTCCATCATGTCTTTCCAGAGAGGTAGTTCTCAAGTCTTTTACACCTGTATGTGCATTGACTGTGTCATGTTTGTACTTTTGGTGCAAGGACATGAGTGCTTGCATGATGTAGCAAATCCTGGTGCCTGATAGTAATTGACTGTGACCCTCTCTAATGCAGCCTGATGAGTGGCTCAGTGGTGTCTCACTGTGGAGTCAACTTTTACTAGGGTATTGAGTTTGTGCAGTGGTGTGCTTTATTGACTTTTGACTTGAGATAGTGTGACCCTTGGGTGCATGTTTCATGTAAGTGCTGCCTACTTTGTGTATTTTTGATGGTGCTCAGGGTGCTTGTTTTAAGGATTACATTTAGGACGCCTTTGTGTTTAGGAAGGTTAATTTTAATAGCTTCAGCATATGCTGACCTGTGTGTTTGGTCAGAGCTGTTTGTTGGCACTAACAACTTGCTTGTTGTTTGTATTTGCTTTATCTGAGAGCTTTGTCATCTTTAAATTTATTTATTTTATTTAGTTTTTTTTATTTATCCTTTGTTGGCCAGATTAGCCCACAAGGTTAGTGGCATCTTTTCAGGAGAAACCTGAGGTAGTATTTTATACTAATAGCGGAAATTAGGCCAGGGCATTGGGGAACTTCCCCTACTCTTTTCGATAGGTGCCATGAGACCTGAACTATCACCAGCTCAAACAGATGGCACCTCAGTTTAATGTCTCATCTAATGAATGACACACACAGGAGTGCAGCACCCCCTCCCCCCTTTACTCTGCACTGCAGTGTCAGTAATCCATCTACCTAGTGTGGGAATAGAACTCATAACATTCTGCACCAAAGGTGAGTGTTCTACCTGTTGTGGCACTGATTATATAACTACATCTCACACACACACATACACACACACACACACACACACACACACACACACACACACACACACACTTGATGTAAGTAGTAAGTGGTTGTCAGTAAACATGAGACAATTACTACATTTTCTGAGTGCATATTTCAACCAGGCTGGCTATACTGATAGTTATAAAGTACAAAAGCTGGTTCCAGTTGTTTACTAATGTGGGGAATATTCCTTTAAGAGGTCTGGAGTTGATTTACAAAAGTGCTGTCTGTCTAAAATGAATGATCAAAGTCTAGTCAGGAAATGAGCAGTCTAAGTCTAAACATTTAAAGCAATTCACCTCTTCACCCAAACGAGAGGTTTCTTTTGGTTGGGCTGCCATCCTTGGGACATAAGCCACTTCAGTGGTTGCAGCTCTGGCTTCAGATGAGAACCCTACAGCAGGCAGAAGCAAGAAGTAACTGGGGATGTTGCAGGCAGCTAAAGTACTTATACCACAGACATGCTGATATAGCAAGGTATCGTCCTGCCAAGGAGGGGGAGAGAAACTGCTATGAAATATGGACCAGACATTGGGCCTTCTTTGGCAGACATCGCAAGAGTTGGCAGTGCTTCTCAATCTACAGTTATTAGATTAGTTATCACTACTGGTAGCTTCAGTGCAAGAAGAAGCAATGCTGTCTGTACCACAGGTAGCAACTCTTCCATTTCTTATGCCGTCCATATGTATTTTTCGCCACATTGTGCAGGATCATGGATTGTAGAAGGGCAGCCAGAGAAGGTATGAGAATGTCCTGGCAGACGGTGAAGTGTCACTAGGCTACCTTGATCCTTGATTGTATGTAAAAGTACTATGTCAGATCTTCACATGCACTCCTTTAAATTTGCATCTCATTTGCTTAGTAGGACAGAACATGAAAGGGATGATGTTCATCATGTTTCACTGTTGCAACCCTAACAAATGGGTTATCCGGTTCCCGGTAGCCCTCAGTCGGCCAAAATACCAAAGGTAAGTAAAAATGACGTCGGCTGCCATCGGTTGTGAAGGACGTCAGGGCGTCCATTACAAAAGGAGCCAGCCAACGTCACTTCCTCAGTCTTACTTGCCGCGGAGCCTGAAGCAAAAGCTTTTCATGCACGAGTGCCAGTCGGCAGTTTAACTTTGTTGGTTTCCGACTACAAAGAGTTGACGTCTACTACAGCTAAGTACCCCATTGGGGATCCTCTTTTCCTGCCTTAACGAATGTCAGAAAAAGTTAATAATTGCATTACCTGTGGAAAGCAGATTCCCCATAGAGATTTTCATTCCTATTGCATTATCTGTTTAGGTCTTGATCACGAATATCCAAAGCCTGAAAATCGGTGGACGCCATACCAACAAACGTACGCCAAACTCTGAAATGCTTAGCCAAAATCTTAGCCAGATGACGGATAGTACGCGGATTAAAGGAGGTACAAAGATTACTATTGGATAGTAATCTTTGTACCTCCTTTAATCCGTGTACTATCCGTCATCTGGCTAAGATTTTGGCTAAGCATTTCAGAGTTTGGCGTACGTTTGTTGGTATGGCGTCCACCGATTTTCAGGCTTTGGATATTCCAAAAAGTGTAAGGACAAAAACCAAGACAGGCCTCAGATAAGTCCTCGGATGAGGTTAAGTTGGTAGTCAGTCAGGCGGGAGCCAGTGAGATGCTTTCGCAGTCCCTGCAGTCTGCAGATGTACAACCGCAGGCCTTGATTGAGTCTTGAGTCCCTTAGGCCTTCGGCCTCCAGTTTGTCTTCCGACATGTCGCTGGTGGCCTCTTCTGCTGGAGCCAGTACTGGTAAGCTTATTCTGGGGTCCGAGGCCTCAGCTTTACGCTCCGACAGCAAACTTCTTTCTTCCACTCCTGCTGCTTCTTCGGCGGTTGCCAGGCCTCCAGAGTCCTTCAGGCTTGCAGGTAAGCCTTCCATTCGTAAGCCTGTGAAGAGGCAGGCTCCAGTTCCTTCTAGTTCCCCTCAATCCCAAATGGTTAAAATGGCTAATGATTTGTTAACTCTTATTAGGGATTCTCAGCCTCATCCTCCTAAAAGGAGTAGGGATGCTTCTCCTGAGGTTTTGTCTTGTTCAGGATCGGATTCTTCCAGCATTTCTGCTGATGGAGGAATTGTCTCATACTTTTTCACCCTTTGAGGATTTAGATGAAGAAGAGTCCATTCCTTCGGCCTCTCCTCCTGAGGATTTCTCTTTTGGTGACACTTTAAATACCCTTAGGGAAAATTTTAAATGGGAAAGTCAGGATTATCCCAAATCTAAGAAACGGATTAGGGAGTTTTTGGATCTACCTCAGCATAAGGCTCCGGCTTATTCCCCTTGTGTTGGAAGTTGTTGTTGATGTTTTTCTGGAAAATTCCTTGTCTCCTAACTCACTCCCCCCTGCTCCCAGGAAACCTGACAGGTACAACAAAGTCTGTGATTCTCATCTATTTCTATTCAGGAACCCATTGGCGGATCCAGAGGTTATTTCTCAGGGCCCTAAAGGAGTTAAGGCCACTGTTGCCAGGAATCCTGTTCCTTCGGACAGGGAATCTAGGAACCTTGATAGGTGGGGCAAGAAAGTTTATACCTCTGCCACCCTAGCTATTAGGGCTACCAATTGCCTTTTTCATATGCTGAAGTACATACAGCACACCTTGGTGGCTATTGGGTCTAAGATTGCAAGTGTACCTCTTTTGGCAGAGAGTAAAGACATGCAAGATTTGTTGAATTCAGCCACTCTGGTCAATAAGCTTTCCTTGCATTGTGGTTTTGACATCCTTGAGGCCTCCAGTAGGGTTATAGCTACTGGATCTGTTATTAGAAGGCACGCTTCACTCCGAGAACAACCTCTTCCAAAACCTGTCAAGGCTAAGCTTTTGGATGTACCTTTGCATAACGACAATCTTTTTGGCAGCAAAGCTGAGGAGGTGTTTAAGAAGATGGAGGATAAGGCCAAGTCCATGCAAACTGTTAAAGATTTTCTGCACGTTCACCCCCCCTCACTTTAGCAGGAATTACTCTTCCAAGAGTTGGACCTTTCCTGATACCAGCAGACAGAACCGTTCCAGGATTAGGGGTTACAAATCTTCTAGGGGGCAGACAATAACCCCTCAAAGGTCTAGGCGGTGGCAGGCTTCCACTTCTAATGCGGGAAGCTCCAAGCCTGCATCCGAATCAAAGCACTCTCAATGACCTTTTACAACTTCTGCCTGTTCTTGTTTGCCTGGAGAGTCCTTTAGGGGAAGGTTGGCCCCTTTTTCAGATGTCTGGGCCTCTATCACAAACGACAAATGGGTGCTCAGAACGGTGTCCCTGGAACACTGCACCTATCCAGCTCCCCATGGATTCCCAGATGTTCCTCCAAAACAAAAGACAGAAGTAGAAAAACAAATTTTGTCTTTGTTTCATTTGGGAGCAATAGAAGCACTTCCTGCTCAGCAGGTAGGCCAGGGCTTTTATTCCAGGCTTTTCCTAGTTTCAAAAAATGAAGGCACCTGGCGTCCTATCCTAGATCTTTCCTTTCTGAACTAATTTCTCGTGATTCCAAAGTTCAAAATGCTCACTCTGCATCAGTTGCTACCAATGCTAGAAAAGGATTCCTGGCTGGTAACCTTGGATTGCAAAGAGGCTTATCTGCACATCCCTATCAGGCAAAGTTGCAGGCAGCACCTTTGTTTCAGAGTGGGCAAACAACATTATCAATTCTCTGTGCTGTCCTTTGGCTTATCTACTGCTCCCAGAGTCTTCACAAAGTGCCTGGCCACAGTCATTGCTTTTTGCAGACAGAAGAAAATTCAGATTTACCCATACTTGGATGACTGTCTGATCCAAGCAAGTTATCAGGAGCAGTTACTAAAGGATCTGGAATTCGTAAAGACTCTTCTTTCTTCCCTGGGTTACACTCTGAACGAGGAAAAATCAAAAATAGTACCATCCAAGGAGATTACGTTCCTGAGAGCGAGTCTGCAAGCTCTGGGATTCATGACATCTTGTATTCTCATGATTCTATATGCAAGACTGCATATGAGGAAATTGCAATGGTACCTCAAGAACATTTGGTGTCAACACATACAGGACCTGGATATGATGATCCCTCTGTTTCCATCTCTGCAGATGGAGTTTCTGTGGTGGGCAACAGCCTGTCTACAGAACAAGGACATGCCCTTTTGGACACCTCCTGCCGCTCAAGTTCTGTCTACAGACGCAAAGGACTACTCCTGGGGAACACACCACACCTGGCTGGCAAATGCATACAGGGATGGTGGAACGCCCAGCAGATGCACCTGCACATAAATCTAAAGGAGTTGATTGCAGTTCAACAGGCCTTACTAGCCTTCAAGCACCTTCTTTCTCCAGGGACCTTACTTGTCAGAACAGACAACACCACAGTCATATGTGGTACAGCAACAAGCAGCGAGGAACTCGCTCTTACCCCCTGTGCAGACAAAGCATGAATCTTTGGTCCATGGCAGCATCCCTGGACCTGCATCTCCTAGGTCAGTTCCTTCCAGGAAGGCTCATTGTTTTGGCAGACCAGTTGAGCAGGCGAACCCTGGATCCTCACGAGTGGCAGCTGAACAGAGCAGTTTATTACAGCATCATTCAACGTTGGGGCATGCCTCAGGTGGATCTTTTCTCCTCCCCGGACAGTCATCTTCTGCCTCTCTTTTGCACCAGACAGCATCACAGCAGAGCCTAGAGAGTGGATGCTCTGTCCTTCCCTTGGACGTTGATATCAATTTACACCTTCCCTCCTCTTCCTCTTCTACCCAGAGTGTTGTTGAAGATCAGGGACAAACAACCAAGGACTGTTCCCATAGCTCTGGACTGGCCCAGAAAGCATTGGTATGCATTGCTTTGCAGTTTCTCCTAATTTCCTCTTTGGTATCTTCCTCTGAAGCCAGATCCTTTGGTTCAGGAAGGGGGAATCATTCTGCATCCTCATCTTCAATCCCTTCATTTGGTGGCATGGCTCATAGTATGACTCCTTCCTTATCTTCTTCCCTTTCCTAGCAGGTGATTGATGTGCTGAGGGAGGCCAGGAGGCCTAGCACTAGGAAGTCCTACGCTGGCAAATGGAAACGGTTCTCTCACTGGATGCAGGCTAGAGGGTAATCTTCTTCTTCAGCCTACCCTTCCTCTGGTCTTGGAATATCTGGCTGAATTGCTTCAGGGTGGTTTTTCTTCTATCAAGCTCCATGCTTCAGCCATTTCTGCTCATTGTTCTCTTGAACAACCCATTTTCTCTCATCCCCTGATGAAAATGTTTCTCAGAGGTGCTTGCAACTTAAAACCTACCAGAAGGGCAACTACTTCAGCCTGGGATCTTAATTTTTGTTCTAGAGAAACTCGCTCTTCCTCCTTTTGAGCCAGCTGCCACTGCAGATTTAAAGTTTCTCTCTTGGAAGACTGCCTTCCTCTTGGCTATAACTTCAGCAAGGAGGGTTTCGGAGCAGCAGGCTTTGATGGCTGTGGAGCCTTATTATTTTCCATACAGACAGAGTTTCTTTGAGAGCCAGTTCCTCCTTTATACCTAAGGCGGTTTCTAGCTTGACTCTTAATTAGTCCCTTCAGCTTCCTTCCTTTTTTCCTATTCCTCGGAATAGAGGTGAAAGGATCCTGCATTCTCTTAATGTGCACAGACAGCTCAGGTTTTACTTGGACAAGACTAAAGACCTTCAGAATTCAGCTCAGTTATTGGTCAGTTTTGCCCCTGGACCTTAGGGCAAGGCTATTTCTAAGCAAACCATTTCCAAGTGGATTGCACATTGCATCAACTTTTGTTATTCCTTTTATGGCAAGGTTCCTCCTCAAGGGGTTAGGACCCACTCAGCTAGGGCAGCTTCCACTTCTGCAGCTTTTCTAAGGGGTGTCCCTATTAAAGATATTTTGGAGGCTGCCATATGGTCTTCTGTTCACACTTTCACAAAACATTATAATTTGCCTCTGTTTTCTAGAGCCAGGGCAGGGTTTGCCACTGCTGTGTTGCAGGGCATTATCTCCAACCCTTGATTCTGTTGGTTCCTCCTCCCTTTTCACTGGGCTTTGGTAATCAACCCATTTGTTAGGACTGCAACAGTGAAACACGATGAACATAGTACAGTTGTGTACACTTACCATAAATATACATGTTCGAGTGTATTCACTGTTGCAGTCCTGGTTTCCCTCCCTCATTCCCCCTTTTTTGATCCTCTCCTATTCTTTTTTCCTGAGGTACAGGCTGAATTGGATATTATTTGCCAAATTGGCATTTGGCTTAGCCTTTTTTCTGGGGGCTTCTGATTGTTATGGCAAGAAAAGACTGAGGAAGTGCCGTCGGCTGCCTCCTTTTGTATTGGATGCCCTGACGTCCTTCACAACCGACAGCAGCTGACTTAATTTTTACTTACCTTTGGTATTCTGGCCGACTGTGGGCTACCGGGAGCTGGATAACCCATTTGTTAGGACTGCAACAGTGAATACATCTGCATTTATGGTAAGTGTACTCAACTGTACTTTCCTTGTCAGTCACTAAATGGGCAAGTACACAGAAACTTTTGTTTTGTAGGACTTTGTCAGTAATGTCTGACTGCATAGGATAGTGAGTATTCGTTCCATTATGATCACTATTTAGTTTTTAATTGCATCTGTTAATTAGTCTGCTGCCATTATTGTTCTTTGTTTCAGGTATTATAAACTTGTCGTGGTGGTTGTGTTGGTGTATGAGGAACCGAAAGCAGCTCTCCTATGTCCGGAAATGTATGGTGGTTATGGTGCTTCTTAACTTACTGGCACTGCTTGAACTCCTGGACTTCCCTCCGTTATTCTGGGTATTCGATGCACATGCAGTGTGGCACTTCAGCACTGTTCCTTTACCTTTCCTCTTTTACAGGTAAGTTTAACTTGAAAACTGTTGTGAAAGTAGTTGGGGTGCTCCAGACTTGTCTAATTTTAACTACAGTTAAATTTTACTGAAAAATTAGTCTTTTTGTGTTTTTTTTTTTTTTTTGTAATTGTGTCTCTCCTTCTTCTTGGGTGGCCGCAGTGGTGCAGCAGTTAGCATTATCACCTCAAAGCAAGAGGTTCTCCAGTTCAATTCTCGGCTAAGGTGCCTTCTGTACAGAGTTTGCATGCCCCCCCTGGGGTTGCATGGGTTTCTTCTGGGTGCTCTAGTTTCTTCCCACATTCCAGAGACATGCAGTAGGTGGATTGGACCTGGTGCACTTGGGCATTGTGAGGCAGTGTAGCAACTGCCTCATGTACAGCCCTCTCCTCTTACCTCCCAACACTCAGACTTGTGAGAGATGCACTTATGTCACCAAATTGGAAGCTATGCACTCTCCAGTCAAGACCGGACTAGCTGGTCAAGAGGAGGTGGTCAACACCTGCACCCCACCATATGGAACACACAGCCCTCCAGATCACCCACTATCACAGCTCTCACATAAAAACACAAACTACACACCCACTTTCACGGAGGTACTCAATAGAAATTTACCCAAACAGCAGAGACCTCCAAGACAGAAACACACTCTACTACCACAACACAGCACAAACCACAGGACACATAGCTCACCTCCACAATGTACCCCTTAACCTAAGCCCCATAAGGCTAAACACCTTGCCCTGTATACTAATCATAGGTGACGCCATAGTGAGGCACACGGATGTCCCACTCAGTAGATTGAATAAGGAGAAGGTAACAGTCAGCTGTCTATCAGGTGCCAGAATCCGACACATAACACACACACTCAGGTCACTCCACAGCAAGTACAAGTATGACTTTGTCATTGTGCATGTGGGTGTGAATGACCTGATATGCGCCTCCCTGGACTACATGAAAAGAGACATGGTGGAGCTCTCGGATTATGTGGCCCAGGCAGGTATAACACTAGCCCTGAGCAGTATCCTACCATCACCTAGAATGATACCGCAGTGCAAACAAAAATGATTGACTTCAGCAATTGGCTAAGTTTCTGGTGTCATTCTAAGAGGATCCAGTATTTGTCTGCTTGGGATGACGTGATTGACGGACCTCGATGCTTTGCCAGAGATGGCCTGCATCCTTCACCCCTGGGTTTCCGGGTACTGGCTAAGGCTCTTGCCACCCCTATAGTGCCTTTTTCAGGCTGTATTTCAAAGACCAAATTACCACTGTAACAGCTATAAATAAATGCAATCTGAGGGTCAGACTGCTCGATGCTAGAAGTTTAAATCTCAGGATGCACTCGCTTGAAGCATTCCTCAAAATAGAGAACATCGATATTTGTGCTATAACTGAGACCTTGTTTAAAGCGGTGGAAAGCACCCCTGTGCTACCAGGCTATAACTCATTCCACACCTTTCTGCCCGGAAACATGGACCGAAACTCCAAAGGCGGTGGTGTCTCCATGTTCATAAAGAATATGCACACCTCCAGACTAGTATCCCAGCATAATGCATCTGAGATACTTCAGGTACAACTAACACTGGGTAAGACTGCAATAGCCTGCTATAGGTCCCCAACCATGTCCCTATACTCTCACTCCACATTCCTAAGCACCCTGGAATCTTTCAAGGTCCAACCCAACACTCTCATACTAGGAAACTTCAACTACCCCTCCATCAACTGGGAAAACTACTCAAGCATCAATGCACTGCCAACTCTTCTTGGAATTCATCAGTTCCAATGCCCTGGACTAGCTCATTCTTACCCCCACTAGAGGAAGCAACATCCTTGACCTGGTTATTACCAACATGGGCAACTGTTGCTCTGCACCAATAGTCAGTTCCTTCCTGGTTAGATCCGACCACAAACTAATCACCATGGAAATCCACATCTCACCCGCACCCCCACAAAGGTAGCCACCATGAAAAACTTCTCCAAAGCTGATTTTGGACTCCTAAAAACAGAGGTGGCTAACTTCACAGCACCCATGCCAATGGAAAATAGATGCATGACTGCCGAATCATATACCAGTGCACTGTACAAACACGTACATAAATGCATGGAACTAGCCATACCCAACAGAACCAAGACGCTCTCCTCCAAAAAAAGGAAGCCAGTCTGGTGGTTCCCTGCCATTAATAAACTCTACAACAGAAGGAAGAAATTGTTACAGAAAATGGTGTGAAGTCCCAAGACTGGAAAAATTCACTTTTTAGCCTCAACAAAAAGTTGAGATCCCTCATCAAAACCTCCAAAACCAGCTATGAAGCAGAAATGCAGCAGACACTAAAAACAACCACAAAGCCTTCTTTAGTTATATCAAGAATCTCCATGGCGGCGTGGCCAAGGATGAACACAGGATAGCAGCAGATTTCTTCAGCTCCACCAATTTCATTACATTGACAGGAATTAATTACTTAAAAAAATAATTCTTGAAGTAATTTTCTTTCTAAATATGTTTGTTTTATATAGTTCTTGAACTATATCTAAAAAAGAAAGGAAATCTTAATAATATTCCTGTCAGAAATTACTTTGGAAATTTTCCTGTCAGTTTATCAGTCTGAAATGAGTTCCAGTAAGACAAATTCTCAAGACTCCAGCATCAAGAAAGAACTTCAGCCTCTGATAATTATAGTCCAGCAACTTACTGCTAAGATGGATAAAATGGATACTAAAATAGACACTTTCATAGAAAAAACTACAAAACAAATAGACTTGTTACATATGGACCTGCAACAACAGAAGATCCAGATGACAGGCATAGAAGAAGCTGTGAATGACATGGAAAATAAAATACAAGAACAGGAAATCAACATTGAGTTTCTGCTGAAACAAAATACACATTTACAAACAAAGCTGGATGACCTAGAAAATAGATCTAGGCGCAATAACATTAGGATTTTTGGACTGCCAGAAAATATTGAAGGTAACAATATTACTTCTTTTTAACAACATGGCTCCTAAAACTTTAGATTTACCAGAAGCATTCTCTTTTGGTATCGAAGAGCACATAGATCTATAGCTAATACTAACTCTAACAAAAACTATCCTAGATCAGTTATAGTTAGATTTCTATCATCTTTTGATAAAGAGATGGTTCTTAAATCTGCTTGGGCTAAAGCTCCTGTTAAGTTTAATGAGACAACTGTGCTTTTGACAATGACTATTCTTCCATGGTAATTGCTAAAAGAAAAGTTTTTCTGCCACTAATAAGGGAGCTTAAAAAGCACAGTTTAAAACATACCTTCTGTTTCCTGCCAAGCTTAAAATCTTCCTTCCTGATGGTCCTAAGGTCTTGATGATTTAGACTCTGCTTTACTGTTTGTCAAAGAAAAAGGATTTTGGATAAAATAGAAGAAATGGAATGGGCTAGTTCTTCATTAAAGAGATTGGCAACTGAAGCTTCCTGGAAGACTTCAGAGAAGAAGAAGAGACTAAAAACAAATGATTTGTTATATGTTTTTTCTCTCTCATCATTTTAGTTCATTATTAATCTTTTGAATATAGTTCCTGCATTTCCAGAAAGCCACAAATATTTTGGAAAAGATTTAATCAAAGTTATTCTCTATGTGCAAAGAAATGTTTTGTTTCATAACCAGTCAAAAAGCCTGAGGATTTAATGGCAGGCTGTGACTCGATTTGTTTTTCTTTCTGGAAAAAGTAAGGTTAGTAATTTGGTACATTTTTTATCTTTACCTTTTTTTCCTTCTTCTTTTATTATTTTCTTTGTTTAAACAATGACATTCTATTTAGATTATGTAGTGGGTAAAGGGTGGGGAGGGCAGGAGAGAACAGTAATGAAAATATCATTAATAGAATAATAACATATTTATTTCTTGTAAAAGTTTATAAGTTCTTCAAATGCTATTTCTAATTATACTTTCTTGATTATACTGCTTATGCTTGTTTGTAAATAATCTGTCATGCTTTAACTAATAATCAGAACTAAATAAGAGTAAATAATATGTTTTATTTTTAACTCTATTAATATAAACAGTAAGTAACATTCCATTGTATATACTTCTTACAGCTTTCTCTTACATTTTTTATTTCTGCCTCACTCCTTTTATTTTCTACTCTCTTTTTCTTTTCTTTATTAATATATAGAAATGCTTTAGACTGTGTGGGCACAGTGAATAATAGGATTTGTATGAAAATTGAGTTGGGAGAAGAATGCTGAGTTTTATTGCTTGTTGGTAATTTTGAGTTTAATTTCACTTGCATAGAGGCTGTGATGATCTGTGGAATACATTGTGGAGGTTCTGTCATGTTTAGATGCATTTACACTGCTAAATGAATGTTTGTCACTAGTTTTAATAAGTTTCCGCCAAAATGTTGAGAGACAATCTGGGATGTGGGCTGTCTTATGCACAATGTCCTTGAGTTACCTCAGAATCTTCAAATCACAGAATTCTCACAGAGAAACTGAAAGCAGTTAGTATAAACATTGACAAGGTTATCACACTGACACACCACAGATTCAGGAAAAATACTCTGTTCATAAAATATGTCAGTTATAATGAGTTTAAATGATGTAGTTTCTTGTAGTAAGTAAATGTCTTATTTTAGAAGGCATAAAAAATGAAACATTTATTTAAATGTTTTTGAAAATCTACTTAACAGCAGCATAATAATCTGTGTTAAAAATTTGTGTTCCAAACATATACTTTACTATAACTCATTTAATTCTTCTGATTGACAAACATAAATAATCTTATAACTCTATTCTGGAAGAAATGTCATGTGATATATTTTAAAGCAGTAGGTTAGCTTTAAAACTGGAGAGTGCATAGCTTCCAATTTGGTGACATAAGGTTAGGTCTGAATCATATTAGCCAAAGTTTTTGATTTAAATGAATGTTAGAACATAATTTTCTCTCCTCTTGATTTCTAACATTAAGATTATTTGAATGCTATTAGAATTCAAGTGTTATATATTACATAGATCTATATAATAGTATGAACAGTTTTTTAAAAAAAAAAAAAAAAGTTTATTTTAGTTTATATGATGCTGTTTTACCAAATGTGTAGTTTTGTCTTGATAGATAATTGAATTGAAAACTGTTAACCTCAGTTAAATATAACTAGTATTAAATTGATAAGGTGGTAGCTGAGGTACTGCTGCTTAGGGTAGGGGGTTAACTTGAGTAGTAAATACTGCTCTAAGTTGGAGTTTTCAACTCCAGGCGGGATGCAAGGTTTAATCCTTACATTATTTTCACTTGTTCATTGTTATATGTATATAGTTTTGACATCCACAATATATTTTGTACACTCATTGTCACTACAAACAAAATTGAATCCTATACAAAATCCCATAAGAGATTTAATAAATACAGCTATATTTAAAGGTACACCTAAAAGAGGAGATTTATCTTGTTATTTGTTATTTCGATCATAAGATTCTTGAGTTTTAAAAATGCCAAATGACATCTTTAAAAGGAATTTCTTTAAACATTAATGGATTGAATAATCCGTGTAAAAGGGCAAGCCTAATAAGATACATTAATCTACACAAGGCCAACCTAGTCTTCCTGCAAGAAACCCATCTCTTGAAAAAAGATATTGATAAACTAGCCACTAATAAGTATGCAGTATTGGTTAGTTCAGAGCACACTCAGAAAAAAAGAGGAGTGGCTATTTTATGGAATAAAAGTATGCCCATTCCTAAAACCATTAAGTCTTATCAGGATGACAAAGGAATGTTTTGTATGGTTACAATACAAATTAATGGGAAGACTTACACTTTAATTAATGTATACTGGATACCTGGAATTGGTATTAATACAGTGAAACATCATATTGATAAGATCATATCATTCTCTATATTGTATATTATTTTAGCTGGTGATTTTAATTGTATACTACATGAAAGTGATACTACCACTATAAAGAAAAGAAGAATTACATCTAATGCAAAACATTTAAATGATTTTGCTAATTCTTATCATTTGAATGATATTAATAATCAGATAGAGTCAAAATCATTACCATACACCTTTTTTCTAACAGATACAAAACTTATTCAAAAATAGATAGGGTCTTTATTTCTAACCAGATGGTAACAGATTTAATTAATTCCAAAATCATTTCATGTCCTATATCTGATCATAACTCAATTGTTTTTGAATTCATGATAAAAAATACTCATAATGTTCAGATAAAAAGGATACCAGCATACTTAACTCAGCTAAAAGACTATAAAGAATATATACTTTCAGAAGTACAACATTTTCTAGACATAAATAATACTCCTGAAGTCTCCATTGTCTATGTTTGGGATGCCTTAAAATCATATCTATATGGACAAAGTATCAGATGGTATAATAACAAAAGGAAATCTTGGGATAAGGAATTGTTAGATATTCAAAGTAAACTAGACTCTTATAAACATAATAATAAAGAAAATATTATGGACAAGAAAGTTATTGAAGAAATAAACAAACTAAATGAGAAATACAAAGAAATTTTAACTCATAAAGTTAAAATAACTTTAGAGAAATACAAGTTTTTGTCTTATTCAATAAGCCCCAAATACTTACATAGACTTAAAAATAAAACAAAAAGATTGAATAAACAAAACCATATCAAAGAAATCTTTTCTCTAAGGAAAAGAAGAATGTTTCTAGTATACCAGAAATACTGGATGAATTTAGAAATCACTTTCACAAGATTAACCATAACAACATTAACATGGAACCTAAAGATAAAATAAAGGAGTTTATAACCACAAACATGAATAAAAAGCTTAATAAACAACAGATTAAACTATTGGACAAGAGTATTTCATATACAGAAGTTATTACACAAATAAATAAGCTTAAATCAAACAAAGCACCGCGTAATGATGGTATTATACCAGAGATATATAAAATCCTTTCTAAAACTACATATTCATTAATACATAAGGTTTTTATTCTGGCCCAAACTGAGTTAATAACCCCCCCATCTTGGCAATATAGATTTATTTCACCAATTTTAAAACCTAATAAAGATCCAACTAGATGTTCTTCATATCGACCCATCTCATTACTTAATGTTGATTATAAAATGTTTATGAGTATTTTTGCTGATAGATTGAAGACAATTATCCCCGGCATTATAGACATAGATCAGACGGGCTTCATTGTAAATAGAAATACTTTTGATAATATAAGAAGAACTTTAACATTAATTGATTTTGCAAATAGGAAAAAGAAAGATTTAACACTTATTAGTCTTGATATAGGTTCAGCATTTGATTCAGTAAGTTGGGACTATCTGTTTACCTTCCTGAAGTGCACAAATTTCTCTGATGCATTTGTAAATTTAATTGAGCATTTATACAAAGGAACGCTGGCTTATATTAAGGTAGGAACATATGTTTCACAAAAATACCCATTCTTAAAGGTACAAAGCAAGGATGTCCACTTTCTCCACTATTATTCACTTTAGTAATGGAGCCTTGGGCTAATTTGATTAGAAACAGTACTGACATAGAGGGTTTTGAAATAGAAGAAAATACAACATCAAAAATTCAACTTTTTGCAGATGATGTTCTAATTACATCAGCAGGATCTAATTCTTCTATGCAGTCTTTATTTGATAAAATGATGAATTTTAAAAGTATTTCTGGTTTAATATTCAATGAAGAAAAACTAAAATACTACCTATATATACACGAAAAATACTCTCATTAGTGATTTTACTAAATATGTACCCAACTCAGGTCAGATAACTTATTTAGGTATAATACTATCTAAAGATATTAAATCTATTATATATAATAACTATAATACCTGTTTTCTTAATATACAAAATCTTTTTAATACCTGGAATAATATGTTTTTACTATGGAGGAGAGACTTACAATTATTAAAATGATAATATTCCCCAAGATTTTATACTTAATACAATCAATAATACTTTCACCTACAAAAATAACTATCAAGAAACTGAATACACTAATGTTAAATTTCTTATGGGCACCTAATAGACCTAGGATTGCATTAAAGAAACATACTAATAGCTGGTCTCAAGGGGTATTTCTTTTCCAGACTTTAATTTATATATTATCTCTTCTATTATAAAAGTTATTACTTTATTAATAGATCGGTCATATGTCGCAAAATGGAAAGATTATTGGGAGCTAATTAGTATGCACTTCATGAAAATCTCCTTAACACATAAAAATATGATTATAAATAACTCCATGTTGTGGTTGCTAAAGGAATTTTGTACTTCACCTATTACACCTAAACATATGGTCTGTTACCCATTAAATATTATTATTAGTTATCGTAACTTTATATTCATGCACCCTAAGTATAGGGAATGGAATTTTATTGTATTCCCTATAATTTATACTCAGGGTATGCTTATGTCATCTACTTCTGAAGGAGCTCATTTAGCTATAGATAATAATCTAAAGTACTGGTATCAGCTGATATCTGATAATAAAGTTAAAAATCTAGATTTCTTAAAACAAGAATTTGATCTAAGAGAAACTTGCTGGTTAGAGGTTCAGATCTTTAGACAACATCTCATTGATAGAATAGATCTAATGTCTATAACAGTTAAAGAATCTATTCCAAAACTGATTGATTACTTGATAATAAATTTACAGCATAAAGTTTCTGATAAAGGTAAACTTTCATATAAAAATAAAATTATCAGACAAGAAACTTTTTACAATGTAGATTCATACTGGAATTATTTCACCTCTATTAATGGGGACCCACCAACTCAACAAGATAAACAATATATATTGGAATCTGCTTATAGAACTACATCTTCCATTGTCTGGAGACTTTATACATGGAAATTTTTACATAGATCTTTTTATACACCTTTGATGATGAATAAAATTAATAATAAAGATAATCTATGTAAGAGATGTAATGTAGAAATTAATGCTGACTGGGCTCATATGTTTTATGACTGTATGAAGTTGAAAGAATACTGGAAGTCAATTAATGAATTTTGCAGGCTCTTTTTACAGATAATTTCATTATTTCTAAGTCTCTTATATTATTCAACACACCTGTACCTCAATGTGTTAAATAGATTAAGCTTCCCTTGTTATGGTCTATCCTAGCAGTGGCTAGGAAAATAATAACTAGAAATTGGATTTCAGATACACCTCCTTCGTTCAATGAATTTAAAAATGTTATGAATATAATGTGTCATATGGAAATAAGCACAATTAGAATGAGAACAACTAGAAAAACATCACATTTTATTGTATGGGATAATTTTCAAAATTTGTTAAAAAAATTCTAATTTCAATAGCACAGTATTTTAGTTTAATTAATTGATCTGATTGTAGTGGATGTCTTTGTAAATACTTTAGTTGTTTTGTTGAATATTATAATAATACCTATTTTTAATTATTTGTATAAAATTGTTATGATATTTCTCTTATATGTTAAAACAATAAATTTGTTTTAAAAAAAAAAAGAATCTCCATGGCAATACCCAGATTTGCTCCAAGTTACTGCACAATGGTACCTTCTATACTGAGCCAACAGGTATTGCCAACATACTAGCTGACAGATTCAGTGCCAGCTTTACCCCCCCCCCCCTCGGACCAATCTCAATACCAGAAGAATGCCAGGCATCTTGCATTACTGCCGCACAGGTTAAGGCTGCATTGTCTAAGGCCAAGAATACAGCTTCCATGGAACCCAACAATATCCACGACTGTGTTCTATATGAATTATAAAGTGAACTGGCACCACATCTTTGTGCTCTGTTCACTCAGCCTCACCTCAGGCTTTGTCCCTACTGAATGGAGTACTACTACTGTCATCCCTCTCCATAAAGGACTACAGACCTTGGAAATTATCGCCCCATTAGCCTAACGAGTCTGATATGGAGCATATCATCATGGACCTAATTAACAAGGATATAGGGAATCTCCAAACTGTAGATCCCACGCAATTTGATTTTGTGAAAGGTAGATCATGCTTGCTCAACCAGGATGATTTCTTTGAGTCAGTCATCAGAGCGGTGGATGAAGGTAAGGCAGTTCATACAGCCTACCTCGATCTGGCCAAGGCCTTTGATACCATTCCTCACTCAGGAATTATTGATAAACTCACCAAACTAGGCATCAACCCCTATATCGTTAGGTGGGTTGCAAATTGGCTCACACAATACACAGTGTGAAAGTAGCAGACTCCAAGTCAGACTGCTGACCAGTCGCAAGTGGAGTCCCACAGGGATCGCTCCTGGGTTGTCTCCTGTTTGACATCTACTTCTCAGATGTGCAGGCCAACATGGAGGGACTATGGCTGACCAAATTTGCAGACAACTGCAAGCTGGGAGCCATTATTAACTCCCCAAGCGATGCACACATCCTACAGAAAAGCCTCACTGAGACCAATGACTGGTGTCGAAATCATGGCCTTAAACTTAATGCCAAAAAATGCATCATCATCTCCTTTGGGAAAAACTCAGTTCCCATGAATTACCACATCGATGGGAGCCCACTGAACAATGAAGGCATTATAAGAGATCTGGGGACACAGGTTGACAGCAACCTCTCCATCGACCACCACATTGCCACTGTTGTCAGAAAGTCCTTCTATATGGCACATCTCATTACCAAAGGTTTTGCATCCAGGAAGAAATAAGTAATCATTTCTCTCTACTCTTCCCTCATTAGACTAACCATAGAGTATAATGCCCCATTTGGCATGTACCTCACTAGACACCTGCAACAGCTGGAGAAGCCACAAAAGTATCTAACAAAGAGGATTCTAGGCCTTATACACATGTCCTGCATGGACAGACTCAAAAAAAACCTCCAGCTATTCTCTCTGTCTTATGTAGTCTACTAAGAGGTGATCTCTGTTTGACTTACAAAGCCATGTCTGACCCAGCTCTGTTAGAAATGCTACATCTAAAGAAATCCCAATCTCTCCACACCATATACTACAGAGACCTCAACCTCATTGCCACAATCAACAGAACATGCTGGAGGGGCAAGTTCATAACCCAAAGACTGCCTATGCTCTGGAATAGACTTCCCATACATGTCAAACAGAGCACCTCACTAGTCCTCTTCAAGAGAAATCTTGATGAGTGGATGGGAAATAGAAAGTTCACCACGTGGATCACTCCAGTGGCTCTACTTGATAGAGGCACTGGGAACTAACAAAGGGTGGCACAATGCCAGGGCACTTCTATGGGCTAGGCTTGTAAAGGCCCCATGGCCATTAGCCTAGTACACATGTATGAACCTATGAACAAATGTGTGAAAACTCACACAGGCTTTAAAGGGGTTCACTGGTGAACTATGCATCATTTGGGATAACTTATATTCTGAAGAAGGATACTATTTTGTTGTGTTGGTGCTTTCTGTAGAAGATAAGTGATGGTTTAACAGGTAAATGCCTAGAAAACTAATCTTGCTTCATAGAGCCAGAAGGAGTGGAGCTATAGCTTAGTATGGTTGTGTACCAGTGCAGCCTTTGGAAGGGGACACACAACACTGCTGATTGAAACATGGAAACTAGGCTTCTGAACTGGTTCTGAATTAGAATTAGTGGTCGAGCCCCTTCAGACCTTTTGATTGGCAACGTGGGTTCACATCCTTCCTGCTTTTTTGATTTAGTACATGCAGTGCTTGCATTGATATATGGCAGACTACTGTCCTTGTGGTATCCTGGCTTTGTGCATTTTCCCACATTACTGATTGCATCTCTGCAGGCCCATGAACTGATGACTTTGTCATCAAAGACTTCGAAATGGTGACTGATGTGTGCACATCCTGCTCTGATGGTTGAGCTCCTGCTTGGCTCATGCATACAGGCTTTGCACTGATGGTAAGGTTTGTTTGTACATGTCCTCTAACAGAAGCTTACAGGATACATGCCTTGGCTTTGTCCTGGTCGTTTTACAGGCCCACACAATGAAAGCTGAGTGCCCTGTAATATAGACCTTCCATCTGAGTGTCCATGCTTGACTTCTTATTGTGTGGACATGCAGGTATTACAGTGTTGTCTGAGTCTGCAAATCATCTATATTATTTGCTAGCACCTGTGGCTGGATTTGTTTGGTAGTTGTGTGAACCGCATGTGACTATTTTGTTGGTTGTTTGAGCTGGAGTTTTGAAATCCTCTATGGGACAAGAAATTGGTGTTCTTTCCTTTGCAAACTCACTGTAGCGTAGAAAGCCGAATAATAAGCTCTTAATAGATGGGTAGATCACTTGGATGGAGGGGAGTGAATGGTATTCTAGCATGACTTATTGAGCTGGAATGAAAGAGACCACCATCTTGTTCTATAAGCCGAGTTTCATTTGAAATATCACTTGAACTAAATGAAATTTCTTCTACCAAATTTGTCAGTGAGCAATATTTACTAAAATTCTTCCTTTTCTTTACTCCATTGGTATTCCCATCTTTCTCTTTCTTCTTAGCTGGAGTTTTAACTGACTTAAAATGTAAACTTTTCTCATCTCGCTTTCAACCTTGAGCCTTCATTAACTTCCAGCTTACCAACCTTACCTCCTTTCTATTCATTCTTTGTCCGTATCATTAATTTTTATATCTAAATGTTCTGACAGTAAATTTTTAACAAATTCAGAACAAACCTTAATCCTACTCCATTACTACTCATGGCAGTCAAAAACTGTTGAGCTTCTCCCTTACCCACAAAGCACCACCCCAATTACCTCAGATCTCATTGGCTGCTTTAAGCAAACGACATTGTGATCGCTACTCTCAAGCTAAGTGATTTATTTTGTTATCCAAATTAATATTTTCTAGTCTAAGTTTAAATCTTATGTCTATTTAATCTCCCTTGCCTGTCGCTGCTTTTAGTCTAGTTTCTACTGCATTAACCTTTATCTCTTCTCTCATACATTCCGTACTCTTGAATACTATAGTTAGTATTCTACTTCTGCATTTTCTGTAGCCTTGTTAGTACCATTGCTGGTATTCTCTTTCTACAGTTTGTCTAGCCCTTATAGTACCATTGTTGGTATTTTCTTTATTTTTTTCTATACCTTTGTCTGATACTTTCACTGTCTAAAAAATGTTCTAGCATCTGTCGTGTAGCTTGTTTTTGCTGTTATGGCTGAGATAGAGAAAGGCCTTGTCAGGCTCAAAAAAATGCCTCAAGTGTGGGCACAAAATTCTGTTTTCTGATGCTTGCCCCTTATGTGTATATTGTTTAGGCCCCCTGCATTTACAAGAAGATTGTGCCATCTGTCATGGGTTTAATCCCAGAGCTGTTAAAGAAAGGACAAATAAACTGGTTGCTTCCTTACGCTTTTGAAGACACTTTATCTGGAGCTTCACCAGCAAAATCAAAAAGATCAAAATCACCTTCTCCGAGCCCTTCCACTTTTTCCTCAAAGGCATCAGATCTACCTTTAAAAGGGCCTCTGTTGGATCCGACTCCTCTGACTCCTCCATTGGATCATAAGAAAAGAAAATCAAAAATGTCGGATCAGACTTCATCCTCAGATCTGAAGCAAAAAGGGAAAAGTTATTGGATCTAACCTCAACATCAGATCCAAAACATAAAAAAGATCTGTTGGATCCAACTGCCATGGATCCTATGCAAACGTCCAGTCCATCTGCTTCTTCAAACTTTGTATTACCTAGGACCAGATATTCCCCTTCTGTGGACCCTGTCCTTTCCAGGGTCCCTTCACCCTTTTGGAAAGACCCAATTCTCCATCTGTAATTTTCACTTGCTCTTTCAGGAGTCTTACAGAAGAAGATGTGGAGAGATTGGTGAGAAGAATTCTCTCAGTGCAGAGCCTTTACAGTTCCTTCTCTGACTCCTACCATGGGCTCAGAGTCCTTGGATCTGAATCATCCAGATTTGTCTGCCTCAGATCCGAGGATATCCTTATCCTCAGGTCTGAGTCTTGCTTTTAGTTCAGTCAGATCCAGAGAGCTCACAGAGCCGAGGCTACTCTCTTGGCTCTGAGGTGTTAGTCGACTCCAACGTTTTTGGAACCATCTCTGCACCTCAGGGTCTTGGCAAGAATTAGTTCTGCTCCGACTTCTGCCTTAGGGAGTCCTTTTTGGAGTAGGGAAGGACTATGGTCCAAAAGCTTGCCTTTTCAGATGCAGGGCCCTATCCCTCTCTGGGGAGGTCTGCATTTGAGTTTATGGAGAGAGCCTTGTCTGCCTTGGCAACACAGACAGTTCCTACCCCCTCGGATCATAAGCCCGTAGCCTTGCCATATCTGTGCTTGGAGTCCCACCTCTCTTCTCCACAGGGACAGCTGGTATTGAAATGTCAGAATTCCCAACAGGGTGTCCCGACTTCTTCTGATACCTCCCCAGAACATTCCACTGAGGAAGTCCCTAAGAAGAAGATGTGCTAGAGGAAGCACTTGGATTCTCCAGAGAAATCTATCACAGAAGATGCAGACTTTGATGAAGGTGAAGCTTCCCCACGGTCACTTCCTGATGATGTCTCTTTTGGATACTTCCTTGAAATCCTGAAACAGAGAGGTGGCTGGAAGTCTGGCAACCCTTTGTTTGAGGAGTCTGTATTCCTGGAGGCATTCAGTACTCGCCTGTCTGCCTCCTGGGTGACTCTGACTGCCAACAAGCTCATTGAATTGATCTCTCAGTGGGCATGGAAGGATCCCAACACCATTGAATCAAAACCTTGGAGACCTGACAAAATTATGGCAGCACTGGAGGACGAGCTGTTTTAGGCAAAAGGGATGCCTGTTGTTGCCATGGTCGTGGCGGTTGCCACTAAGAAGAATCTTGCTGAGGAGAGTTCCACTGTTCATCCACCTAACAAGGAGTCTCGGGTGATAGACAGGTTTGGGAAGCATGTCTGTACTTCAGCAACCTTGGCTTTAAGGTCAGTGAACTCTCTGACACTTTTCACCAAGTTGCAGAGAAACCTCATTAATGAACTTTCTGACACCCTCTTAGGATCCGTTTTTCAAGACATGCAATCATCTGTGACGTCTCAGCTGGCTACCCTGCAATCAATTTCCATTTATTCCATTAGGCTAATTTTGAATGCAGCCGAAAGAACGTCAAGGGCAGTGGGTTCAGGCATTTCCATAAGGAGACACACCTGCATGCACTTGTGTGATTTTGTGGAACACTTCAAGTCTTCGTTCGTCAGTGCTCTTTTTGACAGCACATCTTTGTTTGCCCCCAAGGTAAAAGACACATTATCCAGGTGTGAAAAAGATGGAAAGACCCTGTCTGTTGTAGGCATACATTTTTCCACCCCTCAAAAATCATTTTCCAGGAATCAATGAGGTAGTGGAAAAATGTGCTTCAAAAAGTCCTAGAGGTCTTTCCAGGACACACGTGGCTGTTCCCCCAGTGGTAGATGAGGGAACTTCAGTAGTAGACGCTGCGCTCATGACAAGTGGCCCACAAAACCAAAGGACCAGGGATACTTTCTTTGCCTGACCCTTCCAGCATTCCTGAAAGGAAGCCTGGTTGCCTGCCTCTCAAGGCAGTCTAGGGTTGACCTTCCCTGCACCAGAGAGCCAGGCTAGAATTAACAGTGTGCTGAGGATCATTTCCAGAGGTTATATAATACCATTTACTCTTCCTCCTCCAACTTCATGAAAAATCTCTGATGTTCCACCCAGTCAGAAGGAACAAGCAGCAATTCAGGTACATAGGCTGCTAGAGAAAAGGGTCATCCAAGAGGTCCCACCAGACCAGATAGAATCTGGAAGTTACTCAAGATTCTTTTTAGTGCCAAAGCAAACATGAGACTGGACAAATTTTGGATCTCAGTGTACTGAACAAGTCAGTCTGACACACAAAGTTCCAGATGGTCACATTTCTGTCCATTCTGCCATTTTTTTTCTGGGCAAGGATGACTGGGTGTGCTCGATAAGTCTTCAGGATGCATACTAGTATGCATACATGAACAGATGATCCAGAAGGTACTTATGCTTCCAGCTGGGAGCCAGTCATTACCAGTTCAGAGTTCTATCCTTTAGTCTCACCATAGCCCACAGAGTGTTTACCAAGTGCATGGCAGTAGTTGCAGCTCACTTTGAACTGCAGGGATTCTGGGTGTTTTCATATCTAAATGACTGGTTCATTTCCACCCCTACCAGGCATCAACTCTTAAAGGCAAAAGACCAGGTTCTCCAGACATGTCCTCTTCTGAGGATAACCATAAAATACAAAAAATCTCAGCTAGAGCCAACTCGAGGTTTACATTTCATAGGAGCACTTCTCAACACAAAGTCATCCATAGTATCATTGTCTCCCTCAAGAGTTCAGACAATAAAATCACAGGTCAGAAAGATAATCTGCAGTACCAAGATTTCAGCCTGTTTGGTTCTTCAAGCTCTAGGTTCAATACCAGCTGCTATAACTGTAGTATCGTTAGCCAGATTTCACATGAGGATTTTACTGTAGATATTGACATCACAATGGATAATACTCTACCAACCCATGTCAACTCCAATATGAATTACCCACACATGCAAAAGATATCTCAGGTGGTGGGTTTAGTCGGATCAGGTTCTATAAGGCCGTCTGTTCATTCCCCCCTCAGCCCAAAGCCATAGTAACCATGGACACTTCCCAGTTGAGGTGGGGAGCATTATCTGGGGAAAACAGTTCAAGGGGCTTGGTCCACTGAAGAGGCCAACTTGCCTATCGATGTCTTAGAGATGAGAGCAGTGCTTTTGGTGTTGCAGGCCTTTCAAGATGCTCTCCCCTCGGGGACAATTGCAATTCAAACAGACAATATGTCAGTAGTTTAGTACATCAGCAAACAAGGAGGAACCAGGTCTTGCATCTTGTGTCAAGAAGCACTCACTGTGGACAATGGGTGATCTTATCCAACCTCTTTCTTACAGCAATGCACATTCCGGGGAAGTCCAGCATGATTGCAGACAAGCTGAGCAGGTGCATTCTTCCACCTCACGAGTGGTCTCTCAGCAAGAACATGATGGAAATGATTTTCTGCCAGTGGGGCCAGCCTTGCTGTGATCTTTTTGCTTTTCCACTAAACAACAAATGCAGCAGCTATTTTGCCCTAATCCCCCCATGGGGGAATCACTGAAGGATGCTGTACTTTACGGATGGCGCCCCAGTTTACTTTATGCTTGTCCTTCAATTCCACTAAATCTGAAATTCCTTCAGAAAGCTGTCATGTTGAAGTGCAAAGTCATCTTCATTGCACCTTACTGCTCTAAACAGATTTGAATCCCCTTCATTTGGCCTTGCTTACTTCTCGAACCTTGGATTCTGGATCTGACTCCAGACTTCCTGTCTCACCCTACAGGCATGACCTATCCAGATATACCAAGCCTCAGGCTGACCACTTGGCTTCTCCAATTCCATTAATTGAAAGACAACCTATGCTCTCCTCCCGTCTGACACATATTTTTATCTTCCTATAAACCTTGTACACATAAGCTCTACAGAGAAGATTTGTTTACTGGGCGCATCAAAATAATGTTGATCCTTTTTCAGCTCCTGTACATAACATCTTTGAAATTTTGGCCTGCCTTTTAAAGAATGAGTTAGTTCCTCGACAATTAAGGTACAATTACCAGCAATATTGAATTTTCACAATGGATTTGAAGGTTCTTCTGTTGCCTTTCATAAGCTCTGCAAAGCCTTTTTGCAAGGCACCCTTCTTTTAAGGTCTCCTATTAAAGACCCTGCTCCACCATGGGATCTAAATCTGGTACTTTCAAGCACTTATCCACCCCCACTTTGAACCAGCAGCTAGGTGTGATCTTAAATATCTGTCTTGAAAAACAGTATTTTTAGTTGCCGTTATTTCTGCTATACAAATTTCAGAAATCAAGCCTTGTCTTCAAAACTACCATACTTGATCTTTCACAAGGATAGAATTACATTACGAACTAATTCATCCCTTCTTCCTAAAGTGGTATCAGACTCTAATATCAATCAGTCCATTAATTAGCCAGTATTGTTTCCTAAATTTGATATCAAGGCGAATATGTTACACTTATGTTCACAGGCAATTACGTTTTTACCTGTATAGAACAAAAAACATCAGGAAAACTGACCAATTATTTGTTTCATTTACAGAAATAAAGTTGGGTAAACCAGTTGCCAAAGTAACTTTAGCCAGATGGCTGACTGTATTTCTTTTGTTTGTAACAAATTGGACATTGCTTTATGAAAACTGTTACAAGCTCAATCAACTAGATCCATGACAACTTCTTTAGCTTTTCAATCAATAGCATCCATGGATGACATGCTGCAGCAGTCTGGGCTACTGGTCATACCTTTGTTACTCATTAAAAAATGGATCTGGTCTGCATAGGTAGAGCAAAATTTAGTTCATTGGTATGCAGGAATATCCTTCCTTGACTCCACCTGGGATTTTAGGTAGCTGGGGACTCTGTCCCATAAGTTGAGGACAGAATGAAAATTGACAATATCCGATAAATAAGTTATGCACTCACCATAACATTTCATCTGTGTTGTCCATTTTTATTCCTCCTCAACTCCCCTTCTTCCAACCCCCATCCTTCGAAAATTACTGGAAGAGTGAGTGGTTAGGGGACGTCACTTCCCTGATATTAAGCTCCTGATATAATCTTGTCACTATATGATGACTAACATTTCTTCATGCTCAAGTCTGCAAACAAGATCTGCGGTACTTGGGTTGGTGCATTGTGGGTAAGGGAGAAGTTTGAGAGTTTTTAGTTGCCATGAGCTTTAGCAATGGCCGTGTTGGATCCGAGGGATTGGATCCAAACCATAAGTTGAGGAAGAATGAAAGTGGACAACACAGATGAAACATTATGGTGAGTGCATAACTTCTTTTTAATAAGTAATTCTGTTGTTGGTAGGTTAGGTAGATTGTCTACAGTTCTTCATTGCAATCATTTATTGATAAACTTGATTTTTATAGGGGAACTTTGAGTTCTAGATTTTTAACTCTTAAAACTTTAGACAAACTGACTACAATGCAGGTTCAATACAACACATATATTAAATCTGGAAGAAATCAGATCATAAAACAAAGAATTTTCATATATATTTGTTAGACTTTTGGTATGGTGGTGGGCTGGGCAGGAAATAGTCAAAAACAGTACTGGCATGGGTGTGACCTGAGATGTATATGGTTATTTAGTTGGGCATAACATAAGATGTTACAGTGGTGGAAAAATGCACATGGATTGTCTGCCAAGATAACTGAGACAAGTTTGGTTATGTGCTTTGATAACTGGATTTTAAATGTTTTTTAACTGAAAACTGTATTAAAAGAAATCTGTCTTTAATTGTTTTAAGCATGTAATCCTCAGTCTTAAAATCACCATTTCCTTCTGAATTCCCATTACAAGTTTGTTGAAGATTATTTGTGGAACCCACTACTTTTGACAATTTTGTTGTTTAAGTAGCAAGCAAAGGTGGTGGGAGGGATGGGGTGTGGTGAGTTATTCCAATTTTATTTGTAATGCTTTTTTTCTGTTGCATGCATATGTTTTATATTACTAGAATAATATCTTGTTTACTTTCTTAAAGTAAAAAATATTTTTAAAGAATAATTAGTAGTGAATGTGCTTGCTATATGCTATTTGCAGTATTACTGGGTTTGAAAAAGTTCACTATTTTTATAATAGGTGACCTAAAGGGGATGTGGGAAAAAAAACAATATAGTTGCATTATTATGCAATATGCATGACATAGTTAAACACATGTAGCTTAGTAACATAGAACAATTTAAATGAGGACTTCTTTCAAAGGCTTCTGGTGGATATACTCCCCCCCCCCCCCATTGTAAGACAGGACTGCTCGCTAGAGTAATTCAAACTACACTTAGTCTCACTTACTCAACTCATGTCTCTGCAAATGTGCTGCACTAGATTAGCACATCACTCCTTTTCAACATCATCACTGCTCAACTCGCTTCATATCCTCCTCCTTTGTGTATTGCAACTCATGCCTCTCATCCTTTTAGAGCAAGAAATCTTGAGAAAGCCATTAGTAAAAGTGAGGAAAAAGGGCACAGAAATGAAGACCATTTTTAAATATTGCTCTTAAAAATATAGAAAGTTGATAGACTTAACATGTTTTGCATTAGCATGAATTTTCTGAAGGGTATGAAGTCTGAAACTCAAATGCCTGTCATTATTTCCTGACATCAGTCTTTAATAATTTGGCACTAATTTGCCAGAAAAACACAATTTTATGAAAACAGGGCCAAAAATATGAGGCAAAAATCTGACTATTCTGCAAAAATCTTTACGGTTGAGATGTATGCTGTAACTCAGTTCTCCTTGCCCCCCCCCTTTGTTGTAGTCCTTAACCGTCAACTACTCTTCTCTTCTATTTATGAACTCTAGCTCTCTCGCCACTGTACCTCTTGAGACGTGCTGCTTTCTGTTGTAAATAATACTTTATCAAATTTGAAGTACAGTTTTCCCTCTTTTGAAAAATGTTATAAGGACTGTATATGTTATTGTCTTTCATATGTTAGTATTACTCTATTACTATCATTTGTACATGGGGTGATGGTAGCATAATGGCTAAATTCTTTACCTCAAAAACACAAGTTACAGAGTTTGAGCCTGACCTCTGGTTGTTACCTAAGCTTGTTATAATCTGCAGACCAGTAAGCTTCAACAGGTTCATAGGTAAATGCTAAGCTTTTTGCCTGGACCTTAGCTGAAAATAAGTTCTATGCCCATTTGGACTTTCCCATGAAACAAAAATGATAAATGAACAAATAGTCTCTTAAAGGTAGGATAGCATTATTCTAAAGGTTTTTATTGGCAATAAATTACATTTGTCAGATGATTTTAGACTGATCTTGGAAATGTCTGGGCCGGCCTGCTTAAAGGAGTTTGGGAAAAGAGCTGTAGAATCTTGTAGACTTTTAATAGTTCCCTGCATTCTCCAGTTTTGCTTTGCTAAGCCAACTTTTTATTTAGTCAAAAGTAGATGCATTGTGTTTAATATTTACTTTTATGTTCATTTATAAACAAAACTGCTTACATTTTAGTTTGTCGCTTTTTTAAACAAGAAACATCTTTATTAAGTTATCCTATATGACCTAGAAAATCATACATTTATATTAATGAAAGCAAACCATGTTGACATTATCTTAGTTGCAGATATTATACTGTACATCATTTGTAATCTTTTTAGTCATTGGCTGTCAAACATTACATAGTTCATTCAAATCCTGCCCGTCTTTTAATAAACCTCACTCCTCCTCTGCATGTATTGTTCCCACAATTCCCAATTTTACTATGCAATTTGCTCCTACCATTTTCTAAAGATCCCAGTTCCAGTTTTTATCTCTGTTACTATATTCATTACTAGTACAGTTGGTTTAACCTTTGATTTCAAATTTTTAGTAACTGCTTTTTTGACAGCCACCATAATTAAGCTCAGTATGGCCTTACAATGTCTAGGCAATTCTGATTCTGTATCATAGCTTAAACAGATCATATCCTTAGTTACTCCAATTTCCTCACAGAGTATCTCTGACAGAGTAGTCTGTAGGAAATCTTTAAAGTCTGCCAACTAATTGCACCCCCAGAAAATATGCTCTCAATTACCACTTCCTTCCCTATCACACCTCTAACATTTGCTGTCTACCTGAGGAAAAGTTCTTTGCAGTCTACTGTGGGTATAAAACTACCTATATAAACACTTCAAGCAAAGATCCTTCTAGGCTTTGTTGCATAGTTGGCAGATATAAGTATATACTCCCCAATTGTTTCTTTATGAATTGCTTATCCAGTCTCACTTCAAATCCTTTCTAACCTCCTCTGATTTATTCTTATAGTTATCATGCAGTATATACTGTATGCTGAACTAACTGTTCATTTTTTTAACAGCAGCTTCTGTTCTAGATTCTGCTAAAAACTCTACCAGTGCTGGTCTCTCACTTAGACTTCCCTCTATTTCTTTCTCTTTGCCTATACTCTGATATCAATCCTTGATAGGGAAGACCATCTTTAGCCTGCAGTCCAAATAAATTATTAGCCTCTTCCCATTCTATTACCTTTCCTCGTGTAATTATTTGCTCCCAATACGTTGGTTCTTTTGCCAGTTTTCTCCAGTAAATTCCAGCCTCCTATTGTCTGTATCCCTAAGTGCAGTCATCTCTATCAACATAATCTCCTTTTTCCATTCCCATGTTGGCTTAGTTCTTAGAATACTTTCTGCTACTTTATGAATATAATATTCTGTATGGTTATTGTTGTTCTCCTTAAGAATCCATATCCAAAATACCTGTCTCTCCTTGTTTCTTGAGCCCCCCCCCCCCATTTCATTGTCATCCATTCCACTTTGAATTATAGGATCTGATGTTATCCATGTCATTATTCCAAACAGGAGGGTGTTGGATCCAACATCAGGTCCGAGTAGGCAACTTTAACTTAGACAGATCCAAGGCTCAAGCTCCTCCCTCTCCCATAATCCCCTGCTGCCCTCTAACCCTCAGATTTCATTTGCTGCATTTTGCTACGGATGTGATCCCTGGCTCTCGCTCAGATAAGTGCTTCTATTTTCTTGTTTAGCTTAGTTAAATTAGTTTAGCTTAGTTTAACTTAGTTTATCTTTAGTCTGCTTAGTTTTAGTATTAGTAGTTACCTCCCCTCCATTAGATATCCTCGTTTTTGGCAGGGTAGTTTTCCTGTTTGTATTTTAGGCATTTGGCACCCTTTTCTTCTTTCTCCTTTTAGACCCTTTTAGTGCTAGGTTTTCTGTGATGTCTGAAAAGCCTGCTGGGTTTAAGTAGTGCTCCTCATGAGGTCAGAAGATGCCCAATTCTGAATCGCATGAGGAGTGCGTGTATTGTTTAGGGGCTCCTCACTTGGAGGTTGAATGTGACGTCTGTGCCATATTCAATCCCCGGGCCTTAACAGAGCACCATAATAAGCTACTTAAAGGTATGGTTCAGGGGGGTCCTTATGTTTCCCCCTCCAAGGCTTCCCCTTCTGATCCTAAGTGGAAAGCCCATCCCTTTGGTGGCTTCAAAAAAGCCTAGGCTGTTGGATCCCAGATCTGACTCTAGCCCTGGCCATCTCAGAGCCAAGATATTTGGAACCAAGACCTTTAGATTCTTCTACCGGATCCAGGGACTTCTCATATCAGAGGCTCTCCGATCTGGTTAAGGGCAGACCAGCCTTGGATCCGACCAGTTCATCGGATCCAATTGCTCCTACTGTTTGGTCTTTGGATCTGACAGGCTTGTTTGACCCACCTGTAGTTATTGAGGATACAGCCTCTCTTGGATCCTCTAGGCTTTTGTGTCAGTCAGCTCCTAGATCTCGGAACCGAACTCTGGATTGCAGAACTAGATACTTGGTGTCCAGGGTTGGGTCTCCAGTCAAGTCTACTCACTCCTTTACTTCCTCCGTTGTTACCTTCAGATATGGACAGGATGATGAGGAGCTTCCTCATGGCCCAGGTAGAGTTGGGGCTTCTGGCATCCCCAGCCCACCTGGCTAGGGGAGCCTCTCCGATCCCAACTCTCCAATGTTCTTCGTGTTTCACTGTTGCAGTCATCACCTGTGGGTTATCCCTGCTGTGATAGCCATCGGCCGGCCCATATACCAGAGTCAGTGTTTTTCTGCATCGGCTGCTGTCACTTGATTACTGACATCAGGTCATCAGGGCTATAAAGCAAGGCAGCTGACGTCATTGCATCAATCAGTCTTTCTTGCAGTGGAGCCTGTAACAGAAGCAGTTCGCAAGTGTGCCAGTCAGTCACTACCAGAGTTCGAATTACAGCTGGAAATGTCTAACCGAGACTTCCATTCATACTACATCACTTGTTTACGCCCAGACCATGACGTCCCCCGTTGCCGGATGTTCTTCGTTCCCCATTGCTGCAGTCCTTACTATTGGGTATAGTCCGCGTCCAGTCGGCCCGAATACCAGAGTATAAGGCTGACGTCGGTCAGGGCGCATTAGACTGACGTCAGTACGTCAGGGTACTAATGCGCATGACCGACGTCATATCCTCAGTCTTTTTTGCCGCATGGTCCGATGCAGAAGCAGTTTTGCGAGTGCAGGTTGGCGTTCTGAAATATTTCCGAATCCGGAGTTTCAGACCGAAACAGAGTTGGCTAAGTACCCCGTTGGGGAACATTTTGTTTTTTTCTTGCCTCAGTATTTAACCGGATGTCAGAAAAAGTGAATAACTGTATTTCTTGTGGGAAACCGATACCTCATAGGGATTACCATACCTTGTGTATACCTTGTTTAGGGCCTGAGCACGACGTTGTTGGTTGCCGCTCTTGTGCTAGGTTTAACAAACGCACTATTAAGAGGAGGTTAGACTGTGCCAGGTTAGTGTTTGGGAAGCGTTGTAATTATAAAATGCCGCCGGATGCTCCGGCCGCTTCGGCCCAAGAAGCGCAAGGACAAAACAGCGAAGCCTAGGGTTGATGAACCGGCAGTCCCGGACGTCGGTTCTTTAGAAGGCTCAGTGGAGCCAGAGGTTTTGCCAGGAGTTTCCATGGAGTCTCAGGCAGAAACTTTACTGTTACAGGATGTGCCTTCTCAGGAGGTAGGCCTGGCTGAGGGGGCTTCTCAGGTAACTGTTCTTCCCTCTCTTCCCAAGGTAGTTAGAGCCTCTCCTTCTGTTGCCAAAACTTCTTTGAGAGGTAGGCCTAGTTCAGCTTCAGTGGGGGCTTCTCCTAGCATTTCAGGTTCTGTACCTAAGAAACATATACTTAAAATGGCAGAAGATTTGATTACTATGATTAGAGGTTCTATGCCCCCGCCTGATAAGAGGCCTAGGGTGGAACCGGAGTTTGATAGTTTTGAACAGTGTTCAGAGGCTTCAGAGTCTTCTGCAGAAGACTTGCAGGAGTATCCTACTTATTCTGATTCTGATGTGGATGATTCCACTCCTACAGCTTCTCCTCCTGAGGATTTCTCATTTTCAGAGACTCTGCATTCCATGAGGGAGCACTTTAAATGGGAAGGCCAGGATTACTCTGATTCCAGGAAAAGGCTTAGGGAATTCTTGTTTTACCCCAGCATAGGCCCTTAGCTATTCCTCCTGTGTTGAATGTGGTGGAAGATGTTTTGCAGAGGCTTCACTGAACCCTGACTCTTTGCCTCCTGCTCCTGTTAAGCCTGATAGGTATTATAGGGTGCCCAAGCTCATAAGTATTTGTTTAAGAGTCCTAGGGCGGACCCAGAAACTATTTCTCAAGGGCCTAAAGGTGTTAAGGCCTCTGTGGTTAAAAATCCTGTTCCCACTGATAAAGAGGCAAGGGCTTTGGATAGGTGGGGAAAGAAAGTGTATACTTCTTCCACTCTAGCCATGAGAGCGTTGAATTGTCAGTTTCACATGCTAAAATATCAGAATTATCTCCTTTCACAATTAAAATCTAAGGTGGATGCTTTAGCGGAAGGTATTGAGTGTAAAGAGTTGCTGGATTTGGTTCATGTGTCTGAACAAGTGGGTAAGCATTCTTTGCAATGTGGTTTTGATGCTGTACAGGCCTCCTCGAGGGTGGCTGCTACTAGTTCTGTTCTTCGCAGGCATGCCTGGTTGAAGGATCAGAATTTAGCCGAGCATGTTAAGACAAGGATTTTGGATGCTCCTTTACAGTCTGATGTGTTGTTTGGATCGCCTGTGGAAGCAGTTTTAAAGAAAATGGAGGACAAAGCTAAGTCTATGCAAACTGTTAAAGATTTTTGCAGGTGCAGCCACCAAGTTTAGTAGAAATTGGCCTGCTAAGGGGTGGACATATCCTGCTTATGATTCCCAGTCTAGGGGTAGGTCTAGACGTGGTAGGGGCAGGGCTCAAGGTTCTTTTAGGCCTAGAACAGGGAGTTCACCTGCTCAGCCTTCTGGTGAGGGCAGGGTCAGTCCTTTCGTAAACAGACCCAATGACCTGCCTTTTCAGCTGCCAGTAGATTCTCGCCTGGCAGCTCCTTTGGGAGGAAGACTGTCTCTTTTCAAAGAAAATTGGGATTTAATTACTCAAGACAAATGGGTGTTGGATATCATTCACCACGGTTACAGGTTTTATTTCCATACAATGCCCCCTTTCAAAGGCATGCCAGACGTTCCTCCTCCACAAAGAAAAGAGGCTCACAAGCAAGTTTCTCGGTTACTCCATTCAGCCAGTCCCTGTATCAGAAAGGGGCCTAGGATTTTATTCTCGCCTGTTCCTAGTACCAAAGAAGGGGAACACGTGGAGACCAATTTTGGATTTATCTCTCCTCAACACTTATCTGGACATTCCCAAGTTCAAGATGTTGACGTTGCAGCAGCTTTTACCTCTGCTGGGCAAAGATCACTGGATGGTAACTTTAGATCTCAAGGAAGCTTACCTTCATGTGCCTATAAGGCTAAGTTGCAGGAAGTATCTGCAGTTTCGAGCTGGAAATTCTCATTATCAGTTCTCTGCATTGCCCTTTGGCTTATCTACTGCGCCCAGAGTATTCACAAAGGTTCTGGCTCCAGTGATAGCTTACTTCAGGCTACAAGGAATTCAAATCTATCCTTACTTGGACGACTGCCTGATTCTGGCTCAAGAAAAGGAAGACCTTCTACAGCATCTGGAATATGTTATAGCAGTGCTAAGATGCCTAGGGTATTCTGTGAACGAAATAAAGTCCAGTCTAGTACCCTCTCAAGACATGTGCTTTCTGGGTGTGAGACTGAATACAGCAGCCCAGATGGCCTTTTTAACCCCGGACAAACAAAAGAGTCTGTCACTTTACTTCCATCAACTATCTCATCAGTCCGTGCTGACTGCAAGGACAGTCCTTCAAGCATTAGGGTTCATGGCATCTTGTATTCTGGTGCTTCCCAATGCCAAACTGCATATGAGGAAGCTACAATGGTATCTCAAAATGTATGGACACAGCACTGCCAGGATTTGGACACTGTCATTCAAATAATACCTTGCCTTCAAAAGAATTTTTGTGGTGGGCTCAGGAATGTCACCTAAACAAGGGACTCTCTGTGACCCGCCAGAGGCGAGTCAGATTTTAACGACAGATGCCTCGGACATTGCTTGGGGAGCTCATCTAAATGGAAAGTGGATACAAGACAAGTGGCCTGCCAGACTACAGCATCTACATATCAACATGAAGGAGATGTTAGCAGTCCAGTTTGCATTAATGGCTTTCAAGGAGTTACTTCTTCCAGGGCAGGTGTTGATTCTAACAGACAACACAACTGTCATGTGGTACATCAACAAACAAGGGGAACACATTCTTATCCTCTATGCAGGCAAGCAATGATTTTATGGGAGACTGCGCTAAGCTTGCAACTAACTCTTCAGGCAAGGTTTCTGCCAGGAGCACAGAACTCCTTAGCAGATGTGTTAAGCAGACAAATCATGGATCCCCACGAGTGGAAACTGGATCTTCATGTATTTCACAAATTGACAGTGTCATGCGGGACTCCAGACATAGATCTGTTCGCTTCTCCACTAAACCACCAGCTGCCACAGTATTGCACAAAGGGGTTTCATCACACAGCTTGGAAAGTGGATGCTCTGTCTTTCAGTTGGAAAAACCTTCATGTGTATGCCTTTCCTCCTCTGCCTCTTCTTCCAAAGGTACTATTAAAGGTCAGACAAGACAGGCCAAGGATGATTTTGATAGCTCCAGATTGGCCTCGCAACACTGGTACCCACTACTACGGAGTCTGGTAAGGAAGCCTCCATGGCCTTTACCTCTGATTCCTCATCTGTTATCTCAGAAGGATGGTCATCTGCTCAATGTCAAGCTTCACTCTCTTCATCTAACAGCCTGGCATATTCTGTGTTGAAACACAGCAGGTCTCAACTTCCTCAACAAGTTTTAAATGTGATTATGGAAGCTAGAAGACCTAGTACAAGGAAAGTGTACGCAGACAAATGGAAGAGATTTTTATTTTGGAGTACAGCAAAGAATTTGCAGGTTTCTGAGCCTAATTTGAGTGTGGCTCTTCAATATCTTACTGAGTTATTGGACAAAGGTTTGTCCTTCTCTTCCATTAAGATTCATGCTGCAGCAATTTCAGCTCACTATGATTGTGACCCACCATTGTTTTCGCACCCTTTGTTCAAGCAGTTTCTTAGAGGGGCAAAGAATATAAGACCCCACGTAGAGCTCCTACTCCTGCTTGGGATCTCAATTTTGTGTTGGAAAAACTTACTCTACAACCTTTTGAGCCTGCGGCTACTGCTGAATTGAAATACTTGTCATGGAAGACTGCTTTTCTGTTGGCTATTACTTCTGCAAGAAGGGTGTCTGAGTTGCAGGCCCTTATGGCAGTAGAGCCATTTTGATTTTCCATAAGGATAGGGTATCATTACGCACTAATCCTTCCTTTATGCCTAAGGTGGTTTCTAGTGTGGCTTTAAACCAAACTATTCATTTGCCTACTTTTATGCAGACCCCCAAAATAAAGGGGAACAGATTTTGCACACTTTAGATGTACACAGGCAATTGCGTTATTATTTAAGCAGGACTAAGGATTTCAGGCAGTCTCAGCAGTTGTTTGTTTCTTTTGCTTTGAGTTCACAGGGCAAACCTGTGTCAAAACAAACTATTTCTAGGTGGATTGGCTTTTGCATTGCATTTTGTTATTCCCATCATGGCAAGGAGATTCCAGCTGGGATTAGGCCTCATTCCACTAGGGCTACTGCCACTTCAACAGCTTTTCTAAGGGGGGTGGCAACTAAGGATATTTTGGAAGCGGCTACTTGGAGTTCAGTGCATACTTTCTCTAAGCATTATCACCTTCCTATCTACTCTAAGTCTAGGGCTGGTTTTGCCACAGCTGTTTTGCAAGGCATGTTGTCAGCTCCTGCTTCTTTATGATTTGCCAGCCTCCCTTACCTCTGCTTTGGGATTCTACCCAATAGTAAGGACTGCAGCAATGGGGAACGAAGAACATAGTACAGTTTTGTACCTACCATAAATGTAGATGTTCGAGGATCCCCATTGCTGCAGTCCAATTTACCCTCCCTCCTTCCCTCTGTGTTTAGGGGTGGTTGTGTAGGTGAGGTTACATGCTTATATTTTTGTATATATTCTTGTATATATTGTACATATTTTTGGTGCAGGTATTTTGGGCCTTGTCTTTTTAGGGTCTTCTGACATCTGGGGCAAGAAAAGACTGAGGATATGACGTCGGTCATGCGCATTAGTACCCTGACGTACTGACGTCAGTCTAATGCGCCCTGACCGACGTCAGCCTTATACTCTGGTATTCGGGCCGACTGGACGCGGACTATACCCAATAGTAAGGACTGCAGCAATGGGGATCCTCGAACATCTACATTTATGGTAGGTACAAAACTGTACTTTTTGTGCCCCCTTTAACAGGGGAACCATTCTTCGTAGAGCCGTTACTGTAGATGGGTATTTTTGTCTTCCATCTTCACATTCTGAAATGGCGTCCGTCAGCCAACAATCCTTAGACATTCCGAAAAAAACTTAGAGATAAACATAGAGACGGACCACACAAGGCTATGCCGTCTGACGATACTACCGCTAAGCAGATAGTCAGTTCTCCAGAATTCAGTGAGGCACATTCACAGCCCCTGATGCCAGATACAATACCTGCGCAGGCCTCTACTGAGACCCTTTCGGACTCCGGTATGGTGCAGAAACCTTCTTCGTCTTCTGAGCCTTTGGTTGTCTGCCTCGGATGGGTCCAGAGCCACGACGCAGACACCGGCTTTTGAGAAGGCCTTTCGCACTGCGGATTCTAGACAAAAAATGACGTCTTCTCTTCTGGCTACTGTTTCTCTCAGACTGATGGATACTCTTAGGCCTAGAAGCCAGGCCAGTCCTAGAAAATCTACCGCTAGCCACCATCTTACTCCTGCTCCACCACCACAAGCCCCAGTGCTTAAGATGGTGGAGGATCTTATCTCCCTTATCAGGGGTAGTGAGGCCACAACTTCTAAAAGGAAAAGACACCCTTCTCCTGAACTAATGACAGAGCAGGATTCTGAGGAATCTGATTTTTCAGATTTTGAAGAGGAACAACAACCTCGGATTTCTTATGAGGATTCAGATGCAGAGGAATCCATTCCTTCTGCCTCACCACCAGAAGACCTTTCCTTTTGGGAAACCCTTCACACCCTCGGGGAACATTTCCATTAAGAATCTCAGGAACTCCCTCAGTCAGAAAAGGCTAAGAGAGTTTCTAGCCTTTTCTTGCCCCAGCACAGACCCTTGGCCATCCCTCCATCTTTGAAGCAGTGGTTGATGTTTTCCATGAATTCAGCTTAGCACCTGATGCCCTCCCACCTGCTCCCAGTAAACCTGACAAGCATTACAGAGTACTGGAGTCTCACAAATACCTGTACAGAAATCCTGCTGCAGACCCGGACGTTATTGCACAGGGACCTAAAAGAGCTAAGGCTAGTTCTGCAAAGAATCCTATTCCTTCTGACAAGAATTCCATAGCTCTGGACATATAGGGTAAAAAAGTATACACCTGTGCAACCTTAGCTATCAGAGCACTCAGCTGTCAGTTCTATATGTTAAAATACCAACAACACACTTTGGAATTATTAAAGCAAAAAATTTCTACCTTTCCTGATTGTGCCAATTCGAAAGAGTTAGCAGATTTACTGCACTCTACTTGTCAAGTGGCCATACCCTCGTTACTCTGTAGATATGATGCCATAGAAGGCTCAAGCAGGGCAGCACTGTCAGGATCTGTCATTAGGAGACCTGCATGGTTGAAGGAGCAACCTCTCCGTGATTATCTCAAGTCTAAATTAATTGATGCACCCTTGGATAAGGACCGCTTGTTTGGAGTAAAAGCAGAAGAGGTGCTAAAAAATGGAAGACAAAGCAAAATCTATGCTAACAATAAAAGATTTCTTTCAGATTCAAATACCTAGGTTCAGCAGGAATTTTCCCTCCAAGCATTGGTCCTTTCCTGCACCTAGCAGACAGGGGCAAGGTAAGCCCCACAGGGACAGACCACCCCAGGCCCCTATCCAAGGGACAGCAGAGAACCAAATAGTGGACCATTTCCACCCCAAAGGCAGGGGGTTCTAAGCCACTCTTCTATGGCAAAAACTCTCAATTACTCCCTCTCCCCACTCCGCCCTCCTTTCACTCACCAGTAGCTAGGAGGAAGGCTCTCCCTCTGCAATGAAAATTGGCTTTCTGTAACAAAGGGCCAATGGGTCTCAAAAGATCATTTTTCAGGGATACATATTCTCTTTCAACAAACTCCCAATTCCAAGAGGGCACCCAGACTTACCTCCAAATCAGTGGGCAGAGGATTTGAAACCAGTCAAAACTCTCATATACCAGGGGGCAGTAGAATGTGTTTCTGCAGATCAAAGAGGCAAAGGCTTTTATTCAAGACTATTCCTTGTTCCCAAAAGAGAGGGTACTTGGCGCTCCATCCTGGATCTGTCCATTCTGAACACCTCCTTGGTGGTCCCTAAATTCAAAATGCTAACTTTGCAGCAGCTATTGCCTATGCTGGCAAAAAATGCCTGGATAGTGACCCTAGACTTAAAAGATGCGTACCTCCACATCCCCATAAGGGAATCCTGCAGAAGATTCTTGAGCAGGCTCACAGCACTTTCAGTTCTCTGCGCTACCATTTGGCGCATCTACTGCTCCCAGGGTATTCACCAAATGCTTAGCCCCGGCCATAGCATTTTGCAGACAGAGAAATATACAGATTTACCCTCATCTGGATGACTGCCTCATTCAGAGTGTAAAGAAAAGCTGCTCCAGGACCTCCTCTTTGTCAACACCCTCCTGACTTCCTTAGGGTTCATCATCAATGAGAAGAAATTAAATCAGTCACCCTCCAGGAGGATCATTTTCTTGGAAGCACTGCTGGACACAGCATCTCAAATGGCGTTCATATCCCCAGAAAAGCAGAACTTCCTACCTCTCTATTTCACCCAGCTGGCTTCCAGAAGTCACCTCACTGCCAGGAAGTTCCTGCAAGCCTTACATAGCATCTTGCGTCCTTCTAATTCCTCTAGCCAGGCTTCATATGATAAGACTTCAGTGGTATCTAAAGAACTTTTGGTTTCAGCACTCTTAGCCTCTAGAGACCTCTCTCCCACTGATCCCCTATATAAGAGACGGGTTTCTCTCGTGGGCAGGGGCCTGTGCCAAGAACAAGGATCTTCCCTTCATTCTCTGCCCTACCAGACAGACCAACACCACCGATGTCTCAGACATTGCTTGGGGCGTTCACCTAGCAAGCAGGTATACCAAGGTCTTTGGGATGCCCAGCACCTTCCCTTACACATCAGCCAAAAGGAAATAATGGCAGTACAAAAGGCTCTGATATCCTTCAAACCCCGTCTCAGGCCAGGGGTTCTCCTTATCAAAACAAGCAACACCACAGTAATGTGGTACATTAGCAAACAGGGAGGGACCCAATCTTACCCTCTGTGCAAGCTAGCCGTGAACCTCTGGCTGTCAGCCTCCTCCATGAGATTACACCTAATAACTCAATACCTACCAGGGATCAGCAACACCCTGGCAGACCACTTTAGCAGAAACGTACTGGACACCCATGAATGGCAGCTCCACAGAACAATCTTTTTGCAAGTCGCCAGGAGTGGGGAACTCCAGAGGTGGATCTCTTTGCTCCGCACATCAACCACCAGCTACAAAAATTCTATACCAGGGAGTATCACCACCTAGGGTGGAAGGCGGATGTCTTGACTTTCCCCTGGAACTCCCTCTTTGTATACACATTCCCTCCTCTGCCTTTTATTCCTAAGGTACTGATCAAGATAAGGGAGGAGAGGCCAAAGGCCATCCTCATTGCTCCAGATTGGACAAGACAGCATTGGTACCCCTTACTGCACAGCCTGACATAACAGCCTCCCAGGCAGCTTCCCCTGATCTCAGACCTCTTAACTCAGGTAGAGGGGAAATGCTGCACCCAGATTTGCAGACTCTCAAACTGTCAGCATGGATAATACTCGACAAGCAAACAAGGGGCCCCAGTTAAGCAAACAGATCCTAGACATTATCACAGAGGCCAGAAGGCCCAGCACCAGAATATATTATGCAGGGAAATGGAAAAGAGTCTGCTTCTGAAGCCAGTCCAGAGAGGGCAGTTTCTCACAGTCTACCATCTATCTTATCCTGAACTATCTAGCGGAGTTACTCAATAGTGGCCTCTCCTTCTCTTCTATTAAAATCCACGCCTCAGCCATTTCAGCTCATTTCAATACAGACCAGTCCCTATTCCCACATCCTTTGATTAAGCAATTCCTCAGAGGGGGCTTCTAATATCAGACCTCCCAGAAGGCCACCCACACCAGCCTGAAACCTGAATTATGTTTTGGAAAAACTAACTCGATCACCCTTCGAACCTGCTGCTATAGCAGAACTTAAATACCTCTCCTGGAAGACTGCTTTCCTACTAGCTATCATCTCAGTAAGAAGGGTTTCTGAACTTCAGGCACTGATGGCCATTGAGCCCTTCATCATTTTCCATGCAGACAGGGTCTCCCTGAGGACTAACCCCTCCTTTATGCCCAAGGTGGTATCTAATGCGACTCTCATCCAGGCCATATATCTACCCACCTTCTTCCCTAACCCTCAAAACAAGGGGGCAAAAATTCTGCACTCACTAGACATGCACAGACAGCTCAGATACTACCTGGACTGTACTAAACCCTTCAGGAAAACAGAGCAACTTCTTGTCAGCTTTGCTACAGAGGCAGAGGGGAAGCTCATTTCCAAGCAAACCATTTCCAAATGGATATCACACTGTATCCATTTCTGCTACAGATTACATGGAAAACCACCCCCTAAGTCTATTCATACCCATTCCACTAGGGCAGCCTCCACTTCCACATTATTCATCAGAGGAGTTCCTACCAGGGACATCTTGGTAGCTGCCACCCGGACCTCTGTCCATACCTTTACAAAGCATTACCACCTACCTGTTTTCTCTAAGGCTAGGGCAGAGTTTGCCTCTGCAGGGCATGCTTACCCATGCCTAGGTCTCTAATCCTTCCACCCCTCTACTCAGCTTTGGGAATCACCCCACAGGTGATGACTGCAACAGTGAAACATGAAGAACATAGTACAGTTGTGCACTTACCATAAATGTAGATGTTTGAGTGTGTTCACTGTTACACTCCTAGTTTCCCTCCCTCCTTCCCCCTTATATCCTCTTTCCTTAGGGAGACATAAGCTTCTTATGGTGGCTTTTAGCCACCAGGACCACTTTACCATATTTCCTTGGGCTACTGACTGCTTAGGACAAGAAAAACGGATGTAATGGTGTCGGCTGCCTTGCTTTATAGCACTGATCAACTGACGTCAGTCATCAAGTGACAGCAGCCGACACAGAAAAACATTGACTCTGGTATTCTGGCCAGCCAAGGGCTACCACAGCAGGGGTAACCCACAGGTGATGACTGCAACAGTGAATACACTCGAACATCTACATTTATGCTAAGTGTACACAACTGTACTTTTTTCACTTCCGACCCCAGGATTTTTGGAATCCTGGGACCCAGAGAACCATGGTCAGAACCCGATGGTGTTGAGTATTTTCTTGACCCTGTCAGGGTCCCTGGCCGGCTCTGCTCCTCCACCCTTGGACCAGAGTGGGGACCATGCCAGAGTGGTCGGCACTGGCTCCACGAGTTGGGGTTAGGTCCAGGCCTTTTTGACCCATCTCTTCCCCGTGGGGCTTTGGCCCTTGATAACTCTGGACCGGTAATGTCTGGGGGCCGTGGTGCTGTCAGGGTCCGTTCTTCCATTCTGGGGACTTCGCCTTCTGGGAATGGGGAAGGGACTGCTTCCAGCTTGTCAGCCTTCTTGGTGGTAGAGTGGACCTTCTCCATGACTGGAGTGACATCTCCTGCCCCTTCGGGTTCGCCCCTACCCCCTCTGTACCTTGGGTGCTGAGCCCTTCCATCCTGTCCAGGGTCAGCCATCCTGTACTAGCCTTCAAGGGGCTTCCTCCCCTTACAGGGTCCCCTCATCTTCTGAGTCTTCCCCGGAGCCCCCCATGGAGGAGACATCTCTTAAGTGCAAGAGGAGGCACTCTGACTCTTCCATAGAGTCTCTCACAGAGGACACAGACGTCGATGAAGGAGATGGGTTCCCCAGATTTCCGCCCAGTGATGTCTCCTTTGGGGACATCCTTGAGATCCTGAGGCAAAAGGGCAGATGGTCTCCCCAACCCCCCGTCTTTGTAGTAGTCCATGTTTCTAATGGCTTTTGGGACGGGCCTATCTAGTTCCTGGGTAGCCCTCCCTAGTGACAGTTTGGTGGATCATATTACCCACAGGTCCTGGAAGGAACCCAACACTGTGGATCCAGTACCCAACCGAGCCCAAAAGTTCCTTGGCTCTCCTGTGGACCGACCCTTTTGGAGCAAAGGAGTCCCAGTCGTTGTTATCATGGTTGTCGCTGCCACTGAAAAGGAGCTGGTGGAGCAGAGCTCTACGGTCCATCTCCCGAATAGGGAGTCTCTGTCGGTTGACTGACATGGGAAACATGTGTTTTCCTTGGCTACCTTTGGACTGAGGGCAACTAATTACCCGGCACACTTCGCCTGCTTTCAAAGGGACTTGTTTCCTTACAGAGTTGTTGCTGGAAGAGGACCTCAAGAAGGTGTCTCCCAAGCTCTCTACTCTGATGTCCCTAGCTAATTCCTTGATGAGGCTAATTTCCAATGCACCGGAAGCTACCTCTCAAGTGGCAGGTACTGGCATAGCTATAAGGCGGCATGCTTTTTACGATTATGCGGGTTTGTGGAGTCCTTCAAAGTGTCTTTTACCAGTGCTGCTTTTGACAGGTCCACCCTCTTTGGGCCTTCTAAGAAAGAAACCCTAACCCATATTGAGCAGGAAGGGAAAACCTTGTCTGTGGTTGGAATCAAGTTTTCAGCTCCTCAGAGGTAGTTTTCCAAGACCCAGCGAGGAGCTAAGAAGATGTGGTTCTGGAGGTCACGGTCTTCTTTCCAGAATCCTCCTGATGATTCTTCCTTCAGAGACAGGGGGAGAGGATTCAACGGCAGATGCCGCCCTACAGGCAGGGAATGTCTACAAAATCAGGGCTCCAGGGAGCCCTTCTCTGAGCAGCCCTTTCAGTACTCCTGAAGCGTTGCCCAACTGTCCTGACTTGGAGGCAGTTAGGGGCCGTCTTTCCCTTCAACCACTAGCCTAGACAAAATCACCTCCGATCAGTGGATGTTAAACATAGTTTCCAAGGTTTATTTCATTCCCTTTTTTTAACCCCTTCCTATACTAAGACATCTCCCTGACGTACCATCCCATCAGAGGGTGTTGGCCTTCAAGGAAGCTGTACAACGTCTTCAAAATGAGCCATCCAAGAGGTGCCAACAGGGCAGAGGATTCGGAAATTAGGCTCACATCTTTTTAGTGCCAAAAAGATCAGGGACCTGCATCCTATTCTGGACCTCAGCAAGCTGAATCTCAGTCAAGAAGTCCAAGTTCGGGATGGTCACACTGTTCAATCCTTCCTGCTTCTCTCATGCAAGGGTGACTGGATGTGCTCAGTTTATCTCCAGAACGTGTACTATCACATCAAGATACAGGCATTCCATTAGACACCTTCACTTCAAATTAGGGACCAATCACTACCAGTTTAGAGTCCTGCCCTTTGGACTCATCACAGCCTCCTGGGTGTTTACCAAATGCATGGCAGTGGTGGCAGCTCACCTGAGGCTGAAGGGATTCCAGGTGTTTCCTTACCTCGATGATTGGCTCCTCACGGCACCCACGAGGCATTGACTATCACAACCAATGCATCCTCTTTTTGTCCAGTCAATTGGGGATTACAGTGAATCTCTTGAAGTCCAATCTGGTCCCAACACAAAAATTTGAGTTCATAGGAGTTCAGCTAGACTCTGTCTCATGCTATTGCAGCATTACCTCTTTGCCGAGTGCAACTGATCCAGAATCAGGTCATGCAAGCTTTAAATCTTTCGAACCCTCCAGTACACTTGGTTCGGTTCTTTGCACCCTAGGGTCCATGACCGCGGCCATACAGTTTATGCCACTAGTAAGGTACCATATGTGGGTTGCACAGTGGACCCTGGCAGCTGTCTCAGCCTATGTCCATGTCCATAAAATTGACTCCACTGTGCAGACGGCACCTTCTTTGGTGGCTTCAGTCTCAAGATCTCATTTTTGGCAGGCCCTTTTCTCTCCCTCCACCCAAGGCCATGGTAACCACGGACGCTTCCCTGTTGTGGTGGGGGGCATTTCCAGGGGAGAACAGTTCAAGGCATGTGGTTCCCCGTAGAGACCAAATTGCACATAAACGTCCTAGAGATAAAAGCAGTCCTCCTAACATTGCAAGCCTTTCAAGATTGCCTTCCTCTGCGGACGATTGCAATTCAGACGGTTAACATGGCAGTGGTCTGGTATATCAACAAACAGAGAGGAACAAGATCTTACCTGCTGTGCAGAGATGCCATGAAGCTGAGTGTGTGGTAATGGGTGATGTCTTCCAAGTGTTTTCTTCTTGTAGCGCATATACCCGGGGATTCCAACGTATTGGCCGACAAACTCGGCAGAACCATATTGAGTCCTCAAGTGGTCCCTCCGTCTGATGATGGCAAATCAGATTTTTGATCGTTGGGGTCAACCATGCTGCAACCTTTTTGCCTCCCCAAGCAACCAAAAATGCAGCATGTACTTCACCCTGATCTCCCCACCCAGGGAGTTACCGAGGGATGCTCTAATCCATAATTGGCCTCCGGGTCTCCTGTACACTTTCCCTCCTAGCCCTCTTATCCCCAAAGTTTTGCAGAAAGCGCACCACCTGAGGACATCCCTTATCCTCATTTCCCCCTTCTGGCCTCGTCAGCCATGATTTTCCTTCCTAAGGTCTCACCTGACGTATCCCCCTTGGATACTGGATCTCCCTTCAAGATCTGATTTCCCATCCTTTGGGACTCCCTCTTCCCAATCTGTGGGCCCTTCATCTGACCTCGTGGCTTCTCCAATTCCAGTGATTTTGAAACGGTCCAGGCTGTCTTCCCCGATCAAGAATATTATCCTAGCCTCTCCTAAGTCTTCTACCAAAAAGGTTTATAGTAGCAAATGTGTTGCTCTCCTGCTTTGGACACAGTAGAAGAGTCTTTGTGGGTTCTGTTCAAGCAGCTTTATTTTATACAAGCACATTATGATAGAAGTTTACTGACTTTAACCTTATGTACAAACTAACTGTTGGAATCATACATGCTTACTCTCTGGCTGCATTCTCAAAAATGGTACTAGGAATGGCACATGCCTGACATTTATACATGCACATTACATCTTTTACATGCTTCTTACAGACACAGCACACAGTACACAGTACGTGCACTCTGATCTACATCCTCCCTCTTGAAAAATAAAACATGCAATGTTATAAATCTATTTGGCATGCAGATATCGTACACTATTTTCTATCATGCATTTACACAACATAAGTTACATATATACACAGTTAAGTCCATGTTGTTGCATATTTCATATATGGCCTGGATACTCCTCTATATTGTGACATAAAACTGTCCGGAGCTGTCTCTGTAAATTGTTTGATCTTAGAATTGTCTGAAAGACTTTCAGGTATGGAATCAGAGATAGTAACACACTCTGGAATGGGAACAGCATTTGGTTCACTCTGAGATCTAGAGTCTGTGTCATTAAAACAATGTTTTGATGATGGTTCTGGTACAGGAAGTAAATGCTTGCGATTTCTCCTGTACTCCATACCCTCGGATTGTACCATGTAGGACCTTGGCTTAGCACATATACCTGTAACTTGACCAATCCAGTCGAAACATTTCACTATTTGTATTCTCACTGTTTCTCCTTCCCTCAATGGATGAAGAAATCTGCTTGATTTATCATAACTGGACTTCTGAATTGAACGTGTCTTGAATAGTTGAGCCTTTATAGTTCTGTTCTTAGCTTTAGGTCTCAATAAACTAGAACCAATAGGTACTATTGTTCTGGTTTGCCTGGAAAGAAGTCTTTGAGCAGGTGAGCCAAGAATATCGTCATGGGGTATGTTTCTGAGATTAAGTAAATTCAGAAAGACATCTGTATTGTCACGCTTTGACCTTTCAGGTAATTGCTTTGCATTCTGCACTGCATGTTCAGCTAGACCATTTGACTGTGGATATTCAGGACTGCTAGTAATGTACATGGTTCCATTCTCTTGCAAATTTCTGAAACAACTGAGTAGTAAATTGTGCACCATTGTCAGAGATAACTTTTTGTGGACTACCATGGACTGAGAAATGACATTTCAACTTAGTAATAACAGTAATGGATTTTAATTTGGGTAGTAAGTCAATCTCAAACCAGTTTGAATAAGAGTCCATCAATACTAAGTAGTGTTGATTGTTCCACTGGAAGATATCAACATATCAGTGGCTACTGTTGACCAAGGCAGTTCAGGAACTTGACTTAGCTGAAGTGGTTCTCTTTGCAAATGCGGTGTAGTACTATTGCATACTGAAAAAGAAGAAAGTGGTTTGTCAATATTTTTCAGTAATGAAAGCCAAAATACTAATTCTCTCGGTTTTCATAGTGGATGCAGAACCTGGGTGACCACGATGCAAAATTTGGATATATTCTTGTTGTAAGGAAATAGGAACAACAATTTTGGGACCTTTGAAAATAATGCCATCTTCCATCAACATTTCATCTCTGCAAGGAAAATAGGTTTGCACTTCAGGTGGTACACTAGATTGCTTTGATAGTCATCCAACATTAATGTAGTGATTGAGCTTTTGCAAAATTGGATCAGTCTTTGTGTGATCTCTTAACTCATCAAGCCTAGTGGTAGAAACATTATGCACTGCCATCACATAAAAGTCAAGATTCTCTGCGTCAAGCTTTTCCATCGTATTTCTGGGTGATCTGGATAAGGTGTCAGCCAGATAGAGTAGTTTGCCTTTTGTATAGATGATTTTGAAGTTGTGCTTTTGTAATTTGAGCATCATTCTTTGTGATCTAGCTGGACCTGAATACTTAGGCTTCTTTAAAATAGTAACTAGAGGTTGGTGGTCAGTTTCTATTCTGAATAGCTCGACCATAAATATAATCATGAAACTTGGAACATACAGATACTATTGCCAAAAGTTTTCTCAATTTGAACATACTGCATCGCAGTTTGGGTAAGTGTTTTAGATGCATAGGCTACTGGTCTGCCCCCTTGAAGTAGAACTGTGCCAAGACCAAATTTTGAAGCATCACAGGAAAGAGTGATGACTTATTCACATCATAGTATCTTAATATAGATGAGGTGGCAGTTTTTTGCTTGAGGTCATCAAATGCCTTCTGGTGGTGTTCTAACCATGACCATGCAACATTTTTGCGGATCAGCTCTCTTAAAGGTGCTGTCAACTCCATGAAGTCTGGTATAAACTTGCCTGAATAGTTGACCATGCCTAGGAAGTGCTGTAGAGCTCGAATATTGTGTGGTGCTGACATCTCAAGGATAGCTGCTTGCTTGATTGGGTCTGGTCTCAAGCCAGTACTGGTAAATAAATTACCTACCTACATTTGTAACTTATGATAGCCTAAATTTGCACTTCAAGTTTACTTCACATGCTCAGTCTAGAACTCTTTAGGTTTCTGTCATGCTCTGCTTCCCCATCACCTCCATCTGGTAAATCATCTACTATTATGGCACAAGGATAACCCGAAAAAAATTGCTCCATTGCACGCTGAAAGACTTGACTTGCAGAATTTATTCCAAATGGCATCCTTAGAAATCAGTATCTGCCAAACGGGGTACCAAAAGTGGTTAGTAATGAGGATTTGCAATCAAGCATCACTTGCCAAAATTAACTTTTTGCATCCAAGACATAAAAGACAGTAGCATTTGGTATTAGGGCTGGGACCTCTTCGACTATGTGCATTGGATGATACTGTCTCTTCGATGCTTTGTTCAAATCTCTTGGATCAACACATGTTCTGATTTAATCTGAGCCTTTTTTGTGAGCTGCTACCATAGACGACACCAATTCAGTTGGTTCTGTGACTGGGCAAATTACACCTTGCTGCACCATTTTATCCAGCTGAGTCTTGACTTTATTCTGCATAGCTATCGGAACGTTTCTTGCTGGTCTGACTACTGGAGTGATCTCTGGGTCTAACTTCATGGAATACACAACTGGAAGTTTGCCCAACTTGTCATTGAAAAACTTCAGCATAGTCTGAGAAAATGGCTTCAGAAAAATTGGAACTAGGAGATGCACCTATGTGATGAACTCCTTTGGTAAAAGAAAGCAGATTAATTCTCAAACTATCTTTGAGACCCAATAAAGACTGTACTGGTCTTCGGACTACATAGAATAACAAGTTTTCACAGTTCTTGGCCAAATAACATGAAAGCATCACCGAGCCTTCGGTTTGAATTTCTTCACCTCCATAAGCAACAAGTTTCACACTTCTGGCCACATTAAGTTGTTCGTTAGTTCTCACTTTAGCAAATGTGTCTGCTGATATAACATTGTACTTTGAACCACTGTCTACTTTAAGCTCTGTGGATTTACCATTGATCTGGACAGTACAAAACACTTAGCTCTTCACCAATAAATTCACTGCATCCGCTCCTTCACCAAGCACCGTTACACCATCTACACAGAAAGTGGATTGCAGTGTCTCTACTTGATCAACTTGCTTTCTTGTGTGACCTTTCATTACAACTATGTGAGGTTTACTTGATTTGCAAAACTTTTGAAAGCGGTTCCATTTTTTACACTTGTGACATTGCTGACCAAATGCTAAGAATTTCTTTTAGACTCATGTTTTGCACCAAAATTGCAACAGTTAACAATAAAGCTGGACTTGGGTTTTGCTGATTCATGCCTGTACTGCACTGAGGATGGTCCTTTAACTGAACTAGTCTTAGAACTTGCTGGAAAGCTACAGAGTTTCCCTAGTGAGCCAGCAGGGGCTGTGGCTGCCATGTACTTGGGCCTACTTCTGTTTACCACGTGTTGCATACTATCTGCGTTTGCTCTGGAGCCCGCTGAAACCATGCTCTTGCCACTCGCAAGCATACTTGTGTGTTTTTCTGTCACTTCATGGATCTGACAAATCTGTATGACTTTACTCAACGGTAAATTACTGTCATGAAGCAAGATCTTTCTCACAGCAGCACTATTAATACCACACATGAGCCTGTCCTTTATTAACTCATCTTTTAAGTCACCAAACTGACACATCTTAGCTTTATTTCTCAGGTCAGTTATATAAGCGGCGAAGGTTTCCCCTGGTTTCTGATCTCTTGTGGAAAACAAATGTCTCTCTAATGTAATTGTCAGGGAGATTACACATCTCTCTGAACTTGCGCTTCAAATACACAGGGTACTCAGCCTGTACAACAATATGACTATTTTCACCTTCTCAAAGAAGAGGTAAACCAGTGAAGTGAAGAAACATAAACCAAAAACAGCTTCAAGCAAGAAAAAGTATTACTCCACACTGTCAGAAAACGTTTAATAAAAATGCAAAGCTTTCGGATAAAAATATTGTTCGGATAAAAATATCCTTCAGTGTCTTAAATACAATGAGCATAAAAACAGCATTTTTAAGTACAACCTAATTATATCACATGACACAGCAAACCTATCAGCAACATCAATTAAAAATGGTAATCAGCCTTCTTTTCTTAAGAAAACAGTTCATTATATTGAATCCAAAAAAACTTGATGTATTAAAAAGTACATCTATCAAATTCATATAATAAGTATAAAACTACTTCACTTTTTGTTGTTTAAGTTTCAGAACTGGTTTTAATGTAACCCGAATAATCCTTTCATATTCCTTCATGACTGTGTTAACTAAATCCCCACGTTTAGCACTTGGATATATTATATGTATAACTCTAAAGCTAAGCTGATGTGTATCATCAGTTTTACTACTATGGTGAGTTAAAGAACTAAGTACTTTCCTACGAATCTCAGACTTGTGCTCTATTATACCATCCTTTAACCTTCTCACTGACTTTCCAACATAGAAACCTGGACATTTTTTACATGTAGCAAGATATATAACAGATGATGTATTACATGTAGCAGTACAGTGGAAGGTAAACTTCCAATCATTTATAGGATGTATAAACTCAACTGATTGATTTATACTTGAACAACAGGAACAACTGTGACAAGGGAATGTTCCCTTCCTATTAAAAATAGGAACATATTTACTGTTTAGAGAAAAGTCCTTATAGCATAACAGCTTCTTTAGATTACTACAATTACGATAAGTAAACAGAGGTCTATCTGGGACCCATTTTTCATGGCCAGGTATGGCCTTTAAAATATCACAGTTACTTTTAATAACCTGTTTTACTGTCTCACTAGCTCTACTAAAAGTCATGAGATATCTTAAGGACTGTGTTAATGTTAAATTTACATCACCAGAACTAACATTCCCCTGGGCAGAAAAATAGGGTTTCGCTCTTGAATCCCTCAGTTATCTCATCCATGTTATAACCCCTTTCCAAGAAATTATTAGTTATTTCTTGCATCTGCATCTCACAGACATCTAGTTTAGTATTGTCTGTTTGCTCGTAGATGCATACTCCTCTTATGCAAGTACTTATTGACCTGCACATCTTTTTTATATATCATGTCTCCAAATCAGTTCGTGTTGTTCGTAGCCTTATATCTAGAAAATCTATAGAGCTTTCAGAAGATGTAATTTCAAACTTTAGGAACTCAACAGTATTATTCAAGTAATTAAAGAATTTCTGCAAGTCCATAGCACTACCATGCCAAACCAAAAAGATATCGTCCACGAATCGTTTATAGAACAAAATATTCAATGCATATAAATTAGCTTCACCATATACATTAATCCTCTCCGATTTTCCTAGGGTTAGATTCGCATAAGTATTGGCTACAGCAGTGCCCATGGCCATTCCAGATGTTTGGTGGTATACTTGCTTGTTAAAGATGAAGATGTTATTTTCTAAGGCCAAATCTAAAAGCTCACAAATAGCCTCAATATGTCTAGCAGAGAAAGACCCATATTCCTGTAAAATCTTTCTTATACAGTCAGTCCCCATATACATTAGGGATTACGGTAAAGAGAGACTTTATGTCCAATGTTATCAAAAGGAAACGGTCATGGGCACTGCTGTCATACCAGCTATGGAACTGGGTCAGAAAAATTGCCAGTATCTTTAATGTAGCTTGGGATATAGGGATATATTTCAAGTAATCCTTCAGTACATCCTGTAAATACACAGATATAGATTCCATCATCCATTCCCTCCCCGATACTATTGGTCTAATTGGAGGTTTTTCCAGGGACTTGTGCATCTTGAGGAGTCCATAAAGTATAGAAATGGTTGGACATGGTACACTTAGAAAATGAAATGTGTCAATGTCTATGTCACCCATCACTTGCAGATCATATGCACACATATTTATTTTACTTCTCATAATATCTATTTCTTTATTACTGACAGGTTTAAAAGTCTATCTGATAGTAACTCAGCCATAGACTGTAAATATTGTTCCATATCCATTATTACAGTGGCACCTCCTTTATCAGCTTCTTTTGTAATTATTTGATCATTATTTTGTAATGATTCCAATGCTTCAGACTCTTCAATGGTCAAATTATACCTTTTCTTAAAGGTCTTTTTATCATAAAGATCACAGATTTGTTTCTCACATATATATCATTAAACACACTAATAACGGGGTCACTAACAGGAATAAAAGTACTACTCCTTTTGAGATGATTGCCCATAGAATTGCCACTATCCTTAAAGATAGTCTTCAGATTCAAACTCTTCTAAAACAAATTTAAATCTGTAATTGCATTAACCTCATTATCAGTTCCCGCAGGAACATATTTAATCCCATGTGACAGTAAGGATATCTCCTCTTCAATAAGTTCATATTTGGAAAGATTTACAACCAAAGGACGGTTCAGTAAGTCCCCAGACATTTCCTCATTAGAAATTAGTGTTACCCGACCACCTACAGGTTGTATGTTAGTGTGATCTTGTTGTTCATTAGGCCAATTGGAAACATTTACATCAATAGAACAATCCAATAGATTTACAGACCCCTCTTCATTAGGGGTTAATGTTACCCGGTTACCTATTATAATATCAGGATGATTAGTAGAATGTATGTTAATGTAGTCCAATTGCTCATTAGGCCAACTAAAACCATTTGTATTAGTAGTGGCAACTATATAATTGTTGGAAGACAGCCCCATAGTTATATGACCTCTCACTAAACCTATATTTGTTCCCATGCAGTTAGAATTATTTAAACCAGGATGTTAAGTTGTCAATCTCGCCTTCATTCTTGCTGGATGGGTTCGGAGCCGATCCTCGGCTCCGACTCGGCACCGACTCGGCACTTGCTTTAGCTTAGGAACTCCTTTTACCAGCTCGAGGCAACCCTATATCCCATGATGCAAGGCGGAACTACCTCAGATCTCGTTTGCCACTTAGCGAAAGAGGTCTCCTTTACCAGCAGAGGTAAGTGAATTTCTTGTCAAAGAAAGAGAAGCTTAGTTAGGGTTTTTATTTTCCCCATTTAGTCATAGTATAGTCTGTAGTGAATACAGCCCACCCTATTCCCTTGTTTTTCAAACTTTTATAACTCCTTTTTAAACCTTAGTGTAAAAGTTTTAGTTAGGCCTTAAACCCCAGTTGTTAATCCCTTCCTGTGTGTTGTGTGTAGGGATTAATTTTGTGTGTTTGTTGGGGTTTGTCTGTGTTTCTTCCACCTAGGATATGTCTAGGGAAGGCAAGGTCTCAGGCTTCAAGAAGTGTGACTCGTGCTGTCAGAAAATGTCTCTGACAGACGGTCACACTTCTTGTGTTTATTGCCTGGGGCCTTTGCACCTGCAGGACTCCTGTGCTTTGTGTCACTCCTTTAGCCAGAGAGTCCTGCAGGAAAGGAGGAATAAACTTATCCTCCGTGGCTTACTTAAGCCAGAAGGTTCTCCCTCTAAGGCAGGGTCTGGGAAACCTTCTAAGCCACCAAGGCTCAGGCTTCAGTTTCCAAGCCTCCTCCGGTGGCTCCGGCTCGCGGAGCCGAGATCGCCGGCTGGAACTGATGTATCTGCCTCGAAGTAGTGGGTTCGTGCCGGCTGGTTCCGATACCTTATCTACTGTAGCCTTGTCGGCTCGGCTGGAGCCGACACTTTATCCAGCATCGGAGCCGAGAAACCTTCGGCTCCATCTGGAGTTCAGGGACTTCGGCTCCGATGGCTCCGTCCCGAAGAGATCTCGGTCCCCTTACTGAGTATCCACTCGGCTCCGGGGTCTCCTCTTTTGTTGGAGCGGAGCCATCGGAGCCGATCTTCGAGATCTTCCAGGCTGTCTGACCACGACTTGGAGAGGGTGGTAAGCAGGCTGTTGAAGTCTCAGGCACTGGCCCAAATGCTCCATAGCCCGTCTCAACAGACTTCGGCTATAGCCTCACCCCTTGAACTTCCTCCTCCGACTCCACATCGGAGTTCGGAGCTTCTCGGGACAGCGACTGTTTCGGTGCCGGAGCCGATACATCCTTCGGCTCCGTCATCCTCGGCTCCGATCTCCTCCTTGAGACCTTCCTTGGAGGGATCTGGTCGTCGGGTTTCCCTTGTCGGCTCCGAGGGGGCTAGTGGCATCGGACCCTTGTCCGACCCCGCTCTCCCTCTCGGGGCTTCGGCTTTGGTAAGCTCGGCGCCGACATCGGCCTCGGAGCCTTCCCTCTCAGTGGAGCCGGGCATTCCTGTTTCCTCGGAGCGGGACCGGCCTCCCGGGGAGGGGAGCCTTTGAGGTGATGAGGAGTGTCCTGGCCTCTGAGCCTGGTCAACGGTCCATCCCTCTAGCTCCTCCCTCATCAGTGCCTGCAGACGCCTCTTGCCAGCCTCTTGCTCTCAGGCCCAGGGATCCATCGCCCCAGGTTTCCCCATTGGGAATTTCCTCCTCTTCCGAGGTTTCTCCTGATCCTGCAGGGGAACCCCCTCGGAAGAGGACGTGTAAGAGGAAACACACAGACTCCCCTGAGTCTACTACATCTGACACCGACTTAGATGAGTCGGAGGGTTCCCCACGATCCCCCTCTGAGGATGTCTCCTTTTCAGACATCCTTGAGCTCCTCAAACAGAGGGGGAATTGGCCCTCCATTGATCCCTCCGAGGATGAGTCGGTATACCTGGAGGCTTTTGGATCCCGACCCTCCACCTCCTGGGTGTCTCCGCCTTTCGACCCACTGATGCAGGTAGTGGCTCGGAAGGCGTGGGCGCTCCAGATTCTGTGGAACCTGTCCCCAGGAGACCATCCAAATTCATCACGGCCCCTTCGGACAAACAGTTCCTTTCCAAGGGTGTCTCTGTGGATGCTATGGTGGTGGCGGCCACTAAGAAGGAACTGGCGGATCCTTCAGTACCTGTCCATCCTCCTAACAAGGATTCTAGGACCATGGACAGGTATGGAAAGCGGATGTTTTCTTCAGCGACCTTTGCTATGCGTCGCTGAATTATCTTTGTCACTTCACCAGGCTTCAACGAGATGTTCTCAAGGAACTGGGTGAAGTAGTCCAGGATCCTTCTGCTGCTGGGGCTCAGGAAAAGATTGCCTCACAGCTTGCAATCCTGAATTCCATATCTAACTCCTCCATGCGGCTCATATCCTATGCGGCCGATGGAGCGAGCAGGGCCGCAGGCACAGGAGTTGCTCTTAGACGCCAAGCCTGGATGCGGCTTTGTAATTTTGCGGACCCCTTTAAGGCGTCCTTCACTAATACCCCCTTTGATGGTTCGGCTTTGTTCGGACCTCAGGTGAAGGATACCTTGACCAGGTGTGAGCAGGACGGTAAAACTCTTTCTGCCGTTGGAGTCCAGTTTTCCACTCCTTCTAGACCATACCCCAAGGGTCAGAAGGGGGGGGAGATGTGGGTCTGTAAAGCCCAAGGAGCTACACCGGACACACGTGGTCAGTTTACCCCCAGAGGCAGAGGGGGTAACAATAATAGACGCCGCCCTAGAGGCAGGGGGGGGTCCTCAGAACCAGGGCAACAGGGAGTCTCTTCCTGAGAAGCCCTTTCAGCACCCCTGAGGTGTTGCCCGACTGTCCACCCTTGGAGGCAGTCGGGGGAAGGATTTCGCTGTACCCAGTAGCCTGGCAATCCCTATCTCAAGAGATGTGGGTACAGTCGATCATATCCGAGGGTTACAAAATCCCCTTCGAAATGTTTCCCTTACCTCTACAATCCCTTCCAGACATCTCACCCGGTCAAAGGGATTTGGCAGAACAGGAGGTTTCAAAGCTCCTAGAAAAAAGAGCCGTCCAGACTGTGCCGCAGACCAGGTAGGATCCGCGCCTACTGAGATTCTTTTGGTCCCCAAAAGGACGGGAGATTGGAGACCAATATTAGACCTGAGCAATCTAAACAGATTTGTCAAGAAGGCAAGATTCCGGATGGTCACGCTTCAGTCCATTCTGCCCTTTCTGGGCAAGGACAACTGGATGTGCTCTATAGACCTTCAGGATGCGTACTATCACATAAAGATTCACAGACGCCCAGAAGGTTTCTCCGCCGGCTAGGGACCAGTCATTACCAATTCAGAGCACTGCCCTTTGGCCTCACTTCAGCCCCCAGAGTGTTTACCAAATGCATGGCAGTGGTCACAGCTCATCTGAGACGCCAAGGATTCCAGGTGTTTCCCTATTTGGACGACTGGCTCCTCTCCGCCACCACCAAGTGTCAGCTTCTTCAGTCCAGAGACTACACTCTACAGCTTTGCAGGAGTTTGGGAATTTCAGTAAATTTGAAAAATCTTCTCTGCTGCCTTGCCAATCTATCACCTTTATAGGCATAATTAAACACCGTCAAAATGTTAGCCAGACTAACAGATCAAAGAATTCTGGACATCCAAAATTTGTTCGGCTTCTATTGCAAAGCAACAAGATCAAAGCCAGATTTATACTGAAGGTTCTAGGTCTTATGGCTGCGGCCATTGTTCTTCTACCACTGGCTCGCTTCCACATGCGTCTTCTGCAGTGGATGCTATTCACGCAGTGGTCGTACCACAGTCTCCGATGAGGCACGAAATCTTGGTCACACAGTCGTGCAGAGCTCATCTGAACTGGTGGATATCTTCCCTCTTCTTCATCAGGGCCGACCCTTTATTCCCCTCCTCCAGTTGCCACAGTCACTACGGATGCCTCTCTGATCGGGTGGGGGCATTATCAGGGCAGGATGGTCCACGGACGTGGCCACCCATAGAATACCATCTGCACATAAATGTCGTGGAGATGAAAGCTGTGCTTTTAACGCTGCAAGCCCTCAACGACTTTCTTCCCACGGGACTATTGCAGTACAAACGGACAACATGTCCGTGGTCTGGTACATCAACAAACAGGGCGGGACCAGGTCCTATCCGTTATGTCGAGAAGCTCTCAGACTTTGGCAATGGGCGATCTCTTCTCAGCGGTTTCTGATAGCAACGCACATCCCCGGCAGGTCCAACCTATTAGCGGACAGGCTGAGCAGATCCATTCTGATGCCTCACGAGTGGTCTCTCAATCAATCTGTAGTGGATCAGATTTTTCTGAAGTGGGGCACTCCTTGTTGCGATCTTTTTGCTACTCCTCAAAACAACAAGTGCCCCGATTTTTTCACTCTCTTTCCCCTTCCAGGCCAACCCCTGAGAGACTCTCTAACCCAGGATTGGCCCCAGGGACTTCTGTATGCTTTTCCTCCTTTTCCCTTGATTCCACACTGTATGCTTTTCCTCCTTTTCCCTTGATTCCACAAGTCATTCAGAAAGCCACCGTTTTGAGAGCCAAGTTGATCCTCATTGCCCCATATTGGCCTTGACAAATTTGGTTTCCGTCTCTGCATCGTTACCTTCTGGTGCAGCCCTGGCATCTGGACCCAGTTCCGGATCTCTTAATCCACCAGTCGGGTCAGCAGCACCGGGCCATTCATTCTCTCAACCTCACTGCTTGGTTGCTCCACTTCCTACCCTAGCCAGGCTACCGATGATTTCGGACTCAGTCAGAGACATTTTAGTGTCTTCCTTGAAGTCGTCCACTAGGACTGTTTATGCTAGCAAGTGGCGACGTTTTTCTATTTGGGCAAATTCCAGAATTATTGATCCCTTTACTGCTCCTGTACATTCGGTTTTAGATTTCCTGGCGGAGGTTTTTCATTCAGGATCCTCGTCATCTACAGTCAAAGTACAACTGGCTGCTATTTCCAAGTATCATGTTGGCTTGCATGACAATAACATTATGTCTCATAGGTTATGCAAGGCCTTTTTGAGAGGAGTTTTTCTCCTAAAACCACCTATAAAGCATCCTCCTCCGCAATGGGATCTAAACTTAATGTTGGCATCCTTGATACTACCTCCCTTGAACCGTCTGCTTCATGTTCTTTGAAGTTATTGACCTGGAAAACTATATTTTTACTGGCTGTCACTTCTGCAAGAAGGGTTTCGAGATTCAAGCTCTCTGCATTCGTTCCTTATTTGGTTTTTCATAAGGACAGGGTATCATTAAGAACTAACCCTTCCTTTCTCCCCAAAGTCGTATCTCAAACCAACATTAACCAATCTATAGACCTACCAGTCTTTTTCCCAAACTATTCCGACAGAGCTGAACAGAAACTGCATTTTTTGGATGTCCATCGTCAGCTCAGGTACTATTTGCATAGAACTAAACAATTCAGAAAATCGGACCAATTATTTGTCTCCTATGCAGAAAACAGGATAGGTCTTCCAGTATCTAAAGTGACCTTATCCAGATGGTTGACTTCCACTATTTCCTATGTGTACTCTCTCAGAGGCAAGCAGCTATCTTCTAAGCCAAAAGCACACTCAACCAGGAGTCTATCCACTTCTGCAGCTTTTCAGGATAGACTACCCATTGATACCATTTGTGCAGCAGCTACTTGGGCTACGCCCCATACCTTTGTCTCCCATTACAAGTTGGACTTGGCCTCCAGAGATAGGGCCAGTTTTGGTTCCACAGTTCTCAAGAGTCTGTTCCATTGAGCCACCCGGGATACAGGTGCTAGAGACGCGGTCCCATCCAGCAAGAATGAAGGCGAGATTGACAACTTAACATTTAGAAGTTATGTACCTACCATAACGTTCCATGTTAGTTGTCTTCTCGCCTTCTTTCTTACCCTCCCTCCTTCCCCTGGCCTGGACAGATCTTGAAGAGTTCCTATTAGGTTGTTTCCTCCGGAGCCTTCATATGAGGACTTCTATTAGGAACTTGTGTTCCTAATTATGTTAGGATAGTCTTTAGCAGGGTAGGTTAGCTACCAAACGAGATCTGAGGTAGTTCCGCCTTGCATCATGGGATATAGGGTTGCCTCGAGCTGGTAAAAGGCGTTCCTAAGCTAAAGCAAGTGCCGAGTCGGAGCCGAGGATCGGCTCCGAACGCATCCAGCAAGAAAGAAGGCGAGAGAAGACAACTAACATGGAACGTTATGGTAGGTACATAACTTCTAATTCAGTAACAAGTCTATCTAAAATTGAGGGGTAATCTGATATCCTCACCAAGGTTCCTTCATAAGAGGCCAGCCCCACCTGATTACCTCGTTATGGTAGTGGATAAATCTCTGATTTGTAGGGAGTTGTCAAGAGATTCCAAATGCACATTAGGTGTATTAAAACATTAATATTAATGTTAGAACTTGCTACTCTACAATCACTATTGGACATTCCTACAGTCAAAGGGGCCCCCCTAACAGCCCTATATGTATATCTGTATCATCAAGGTTCAGTTCACAATTCTTAGGGTGAGCAACAAGAATAATGAAGCCTGATAAAGGGGAGGGGTTAGTTACAATGGACACGTTTGATTATGAACAAAGAATGTTAGATATACTTAATACAGACACATATCAGGAGGTTAGTAAAACATAGCTTACTGTAGCTTATAGAAGGGTGCATGTGACACTTAATGATATGTTTCTTGAACATAGAATAGATATTGGCACTTATAACTATTTAAATATTATTTCTCCTGTAATACCCACCATATTTGAGACGCCAAAGGTGCATAAGAATGTGAATAATCTACCATTACGACCGATAGTAGACGGTCGTAATTCTATCACTTATGTATGCGCAAAATATTTGGATAATAGTTTAAAAAGTTTGATAATGAAATATCCCCAATTTTTTAAAGACTCATGGCATTTCCTTGAGTTAATTAAACATAACCAGTATTGTTAGTGGAGTATATTTGTAACAGTGGACATCAAGGACCTATTCTCTGTGATCCCTCATGAAGATGATGTACAGGCTGTAGAAGTCTTTCTAGGTGCACAGGGGATTACACAGTCCAAAATTAATTTGTATACTGAGCTCTTGGAAATAGTTCTTAAAAACAACTATATTTTAAGGGCAGATATTTTTTTTTACAACAGGTGGGTGTAGCCATGGGCTCACCTTTTGGCACAGTTTTTGTGAACATAGTTATGGCTGTGTGGAACAGCAGAAAATTTATGGTAGTGAATTTTGTCAGCATGTTAACCTATATTTACGTTATTTGGATGACATATTCATCCTTTGGAAGGGTAGTCAAGCAGCACTAGATTTATTTCTCTCATATATTAACACAACCGCTTCTTATTTGAGATTCACACAACAAGTAGACAACAGTGCGATTAATTTTTTCGATGTTATTTTGAGTAAGAATGGGGACAATAAAAGATTCATAGCAAATATTTACAGAAAACCGACCTACTTAAATTCATTCTTGGGTTTTTCTAGTGCACGCCCGGCAATTAATAAGAAATCAGTAGTTAAGGGACAGCTTGTCCAGCCGGCAAGGATGGTTTGCTTAGATAAGGACTTTGCAATAATTTGATTGACATGTTTAAAAAGAGAAGCTATCCCAGTCATATCCTTGGAGAATTGTATAATGAAGTAAATACAAAAAGATCAAATGGTCATTTTGTACCTGTTTTATCATATATCAATAACCCAATACCCTTAGATGTGAGTGAACACCGCCTGGACAATGCTGCACTGTTTATAACAACATTTAATACACATTTTTATGAAATTAAGGCTATTATGATGAAAAACTGGGGACTTATGGATGAGGATTTGAATATTGGAACAAAACTGTGTCATGGTTTCAAAATGGTGGCAAGGAGAGTAAGTAATTTTAAAAATCTATTGGAGAATGTCAGGACAAGCTGTATGGCCAATAAATCAGTAGGTATTATGAATAAATGTGGAATGTGCAACTATTGTAGACACATACATCAAGGCCAATGCATACAGATAAAGGGCACAGAATATATTAAGGGCAAATTTAGTTGTAATTCTAAGGGGGTAATATATGTGGCAGTATGTCAACTCTGCCCAGCATTTTATATAGGAAAAAACACCAGGTCGCTCAAGGAAAGAATTTGAGCAGATATATGCAATAAGGAAAGATCAGTTAAATAATGCACTAGCCAAACGTGCATGTACAACATGATCATTATTTTAGATTTGCAGTATTGCAGCAAGTGCTTAGTAATGATAGAGGTGGTCCCTGGGAACTACAATTGGAAAAGGCAGAAGTTATATGGCACCTCATGCTTCATTCTTATGCGTGGCCTGGACTTAATGATCTTTGCAGTATTAACAGTATTTTAAAATTGAAAGCTTTAAGTAGATAAAGGTTGCTTTGGCAATGACAAGTTTTGTTTAAAATGAATATTTTATTTACATAAATGTATACACAATTTAATGTCTGAGGCACTTTCTAATAATTTTTAATTTATAGAGTTGTATATATTGTTTGTATTTGGAATGTTTAGTAATATACATGAATATTCATTTACTCATGAATAATGGTACATGCAATGTGGGAAGTAGCATAATCTTTTGGTTTGTGATGTCATTTCCTGTTTTAGAAAAAAGGGCGCCAAATTTTAAACTATTTAACTGTTGTGAATTTGTTATACTGATTTTGTCTGATGAAGTTTACTGATGCAATAAATGGAAAGTGCTTAACATTAGAAATGACTATTTCTTTATGCCATAAGCCAGTATTGTGTTTGCTTTATAGTAGTTTGTGCATTTCATTTTGTTTTTCATTAACTTTAGTTTTGCTCTTTGATTACAATATGAAGTTATAGTTATGCCAAAATAGAGTACTTTGCCAAAACATGTAGTTGCCTTGCTTTATTTACGCTTAATGTGCCCATATTGCTCTTATTAAATTTGTTTTACTCGTTTAATCTCTTTTCATGCCCATTGTATTTTTCTTGTGCCCGTTTTGCCTTAAACATGCTCGTTTTGCTTTTCTGATGATCGTTTTGTCAAATATCATTATTTTAAGCATTTCCCTTAGTTAATAAAACTTTCATGCCTCATGCTTGTTTAATAATGCAGTTTGTGCTCTTGTAATGCTCCATTTTATTTTTTTTATAAAATAAATAGTTTGTGTGTGTTCTCATTACCTTTGATTCTTTTCTGGCTGTTTTTTGTGCTTGCTTCTCTTAGTTTACCTTCACTGTCATCTCTGCACCTCATGGCTCTAAATATTATTCTCTGTGATCCCTGTTCTGACACCATGTCGCTCTCCTACTTTGGACACAATATAAGAGTCTTTGCGGGCTCTGTTGAAGCAGCTTTATTTTATACAAAGACATCACAATAGAAGTTTACTGACTTTAACTTAAGTAACTTATATACAAACTAACTGCTGGAATCATGCATGCTTACTCTCTGGGTGCACTCTCAAAATGGCACTAGGAATGGTACGTGCCTGACATTTATATATGCACGTTACGTCTTTAACATGCTTCTTAAAGACACAACACACAGCATGTGCACTTGGATCTACAAAATGGAAAGGTTTTCTGTCTAGGCTAAGAGCAGGAATCTGGACCCCCCCCCCTTTTCTGCTTCTGTACCAGATATTCTCTTGTTCTTGTCCTCACTTTTTCAGGAAGGGGCAAGTTTTTCTGCTATTAAGCTTCAGTTGGCTGCAATTTCCAATTTTCATGAGAATAGCAAACCTACATTCTCCTCAGGACTCTGTAAAGCCTTCATGAAAGGCGTTTTCTTTCTAAGACCGCTCGTTAAGGATCCCTCGCATCCTTGGGATCTAACCCTCATGCTGAAATCTCTGACTCAAGAGTCCATTTGAGCCTGCTAGCTCTTGGGATTTCAGATTTTTGTCATGGAAAATGGCCTTCCTGGTAGACATAACTTCGGCTAAGAGGGTGTCTGAGCTGCAGGCCCATTCAATTGCTTCTCCCATATGTGGTCTTTCACAAGGATAGAGCGTCTCTTAGAATTAATCCATCTTTTTTGCCCAAGGTTTCCACTGAATTCAATCTGAACCAATGTATTCAGTTACCAGTTTTCTTTCCCAGTTATTCTAATAAAGGAGAGTACATCCTGCATACTTTGGATGTACACAGGCAATTGCGATTTTTAGCTGCATAGGGCTAAGGAGTTTTGCAAATCAGACCAGCTTTTTATGGCTTTTTTCCTGAGTAGACGTGGCCTCCCATTTCTAAAGTGATGATATCTAAATGGATCTCCAGCTACAGTCTACACCAACAAGCAGTTGCGGTTCTGGGAAAGGATAGAGGTCACTCTACTAGGTCTGTGGCTACTTCTTCAGTCTTTATGGCCAGACTCTTCATTGATGATATTTCTATTGCCACCATTTGGTCTAATCCTCACACCTGTATATCCCTTTACAGGCTGGATTTGGTTTCTAGGAGCAGGGCTTCCTTTGGTTCCACAGTGCTTTGGCATGTCCTTCCTTGAGGCCTCCCAGGGTGTATGGAAGCTAGGAGACTCTGACCCTACTGTGAGGAAAAATGACTTGGATAACATCAGGTAAATAGTTATGTACGTACCGTAACTTGGCATCTGTGTTATCCTATGAAATTATTCTTCAAATTTCCCTCCCGTCATCCCTCTTCCTTGTTGGCTCTCTAGAGGAAGTTGGAGTGTTGTGGGTCCAGGACTACTCCCCTTTCTTCTTTTTGGGTCGTAGCAATACTGATTAGGCTAACAAACTCGATGTGAGGGTTAGAGGGCAGCAGGGGATTATGGGAGACGGAGGAGCTTGAGCCTTGGATCTGTCGAAGCTAAAGTTGCCAGCTCGGACCCAAGACCCTACTGTGAGGAATAATGACATAGAATAATACAGATGCCAAGTTATGGTAAGTATATAACTCTCGTTTCTGCTTGTGCTATGTACAGGAGCCTTAACTGTGTAACTCTGAAATACCCCTTCAGAATGGGTAATCCCAAACCCCCCCTTGTTCTATGTTCCTGCATTTTGCAATTCAAACCTGATCTCTTGTTACCTGTGGCCAGAAATGCATAGGACTTCTGCCAGCATGCCATGCTGCACTGAGTTGTAACCTCCTGTAATCATTTCCATATCAGAAGAGTGTACTCTTACCCATTATTTGTATGGTTTCATCCTGCACCCCTTTCCTTGACACCATCAAACATCCATAGTCTTTTGCACTGTTTGCTCCCCCATTTTCTGGCATCATAGGACATGAGCGGTGGGAGTAGAGTAATAGGGAGGAGATGACAGCAACTTCTCCAGCAGGGTTCTAGAGATTTCTGTATATGCTGTTAATGCTTCTGTTATTAGTTGCAGAGCAGGAAAGTACAGTTGTGTACACTTACCATAAATGTAGATGTTTGACAGTATTCACTGTTGCAGTCATTACATTTGAGTTATCTGCTTACAGTAGCCCTCCGTCAGCCTGATTAACAAAGTCTTGGGTCCTGCGTCAGTTGCTGTCCCTTCTTCCATGACGTCAGGTCATCAGGGGTATAAAACATGCAGCCGACGCCATTACATCAGTTTTTCTTGCCCCAGATGTCAGGTGCTCCCCTAATGGAAAGCAATTAAATCTATAAATACAAGGATGTACCTCCAACAAAAAAGCAAATACACCAAAAAGCTTTTTGAGCATAGTAAGTGAGAGCAGAGGTATAGCCAAAAGAAGAAAGGGGGCTGGAGGGAGGATAACCAGGACTGCAACAGTGAATACACTCAAACATCTACATTTATGGTAAGTGTACACAACTGTACTATGTTCTTCATGTTTCACTGTTGCAGTCATTACATTTGGGTAGATTCCCAAAGCTAAGGTTGGGAGGAGGAATTTAAATAGAATTAGGGCCAGCTATAAGGCCCTGCAAGATTGCAGTGGCAAAACCAGCTCTGGATTTAAAAGAAAATTGGCAAATGATAATGCTTGGTGAAAGTATGTACAGAACTCCAGGTAGCAGCTTCTAGGATGTCCCTAGTAGGGACGCCCCTGAGAAAGGCTGTAGAAGTAGATGCAGACCTAGTTGAATGGGGTCTGATGCCCTGTGGGATAGGTTTTCCATGGTGCTTATAGCAGAAATGAATGCAGTGGCCTATCCATTTTGAAATGGATTGTTTTGAAATAGCTTTCCCCTCTGTCTCTGCAGCAAATGCCACAAGCAGTTGTTCAGATTTCCTTTGAGGTTTAGTCCTGTCCAAGTAGAATCTAAGCTGTCTGTGCACATCTAAACAGTGCAGTATCCATTCCCCTTTGTTCTGTGGGTTAGGAAAGAAGGTAGGCAAATGAATGGACTGATTAAGAGCCACACTGGATACCACCTTGGGCATGCAGGAGGGATTGGTTCTGAGGGACACCCTGTCCGCATGAAAGATGATGAAAGGTTCTACTGCCATAAGGGCCTGTAATTCAGATACCCTTCTTGCAGAAGTGATTGCTAAAAGGAAAGCTGTTTTCCAGGAAATAAATTTTAAATCTGCAGTAGCAGCTGGCCCGAAAGGAGGACGAGTGAGTTAAGTTAAGATCCCAGGCTGGAGTTGGAGCTCTCCTGGGTGGCCTTAAATTTTTGGCCCCTCTGAGGAAATGCTTGAGCAGTGGGTGAGAGAAGAGGGGGGAGGCTCTGTGCTGTAATGAGCTGAAATGGCTGAGGCATGAATTTTGATGGAGGAAAAGGACAAGCCCTTATGAAGCGTCTCAGTCAAGTATTGTAGAATCTGAGGTAAATTGTGCAGTGCTGTGTTCATTCCTTGAGATTGGTTCCAGGCACAAAATCTTTTCCATTTTGCAGCATAAAATTTTCTAGTACTAGGCCTCCTGGCCTCGAAAATGATATCCATCACTGATTTACTGAAGGATGGTAGAGGAGAGATTAGGTAATTAGCCAGGCTACTAGGTTCAGGGTTTGCAGCTCAAGGTGCAGAATCTAGTTGTCCTGCTGAGACAACAGGGAAGGAGTCTGAGGCAGGTGCCATGGAGCCAAGCATGACACACTGCGCAAGAATGGGTACCAGTTTTGGTGAGGCCAGTCTGGTGCAATTAAAATCGTCCTTAGGTTGTCTTGTTTGATCTTTAGTAGTACCCTGGAGAGCAGAGGCATAGGAGGAAAGGCATAAACTGATAGGTTTTTCCATCTGAAGGTTAGAGCATCCACTTTCCAAGCTAGCTTGTGGGGAATCCCTGTGCAAAATTTTTCCAGTTGATGGTTCTGGGGGGAGGCAAACGGGTCTATATCTGGGCACCCCCATTTGCTTGTCAACATGTTGAAAATCTTTGGTTCCACTTTCTACTCATGTGGGTCCATGAGGTTTCTGCTTAATCCATCTGCCAGTGTATTTAGTTTTCCTGGCAGGAATTGAGCTTGTAGATTCACTTGGTAGCTCAAGGCTGTGTTCCACAATGCCATGGCTAGTCTGCAGAGGGTGTAAGAATGTGTACCCCCCTACTTGTTTATGTACCACATGACAGTGGTGTTGTCCGTCTTTACCATTAGTTGTCCTGGAAGAATATGGTCCTTGAAGTTTGTCAGAGCATTCTTTACAGCTAACATTTCCTTTTGATTTATGTGCAGGTGCATTTGACTTGGGTTCCATTTGACCTGAATGCACTTCCCTGCCAGGTGAGCCCTCCCCATGCATAGCCTGATTCATCTGTTAAGATTTGGGTGGCAGGGGGTAATGTGAATGGTAGTCCCTGTTTTGATGGCAGGCCTCTGCCCACCAAAGGAGCTCTAGGCATAGGCAAGTTGTGACAGGAATCCTTGCTTCTAGATCCTGTGAATGTTGACACCATAGGCTTTTGAGATACCATTGTTGTTTCCTCATATGCATCCTTGCATATGGAATTAGAAGAATGCAGGAGGCCATGAACCCCAAGGCTTGCAGTATTTGCCTTGGAGATAGCTGGGTTTTTGTGGCCACTCATATGCAGCCTTGCATATGGAATTATAAGAATGCAGGAGGCCATGAACCCCAAGGCTTGCCGTATTTGCCTTGCAGATAGCTGGGTTTTTGTGGCCACTTGTGTAGGTTGTCAAATGAATCCATTTCTCTGGAGTGAGGAAAGACATCTGGGAAGTTGTATTCAAGCTTGTTCCCAGGAATATAATTTGTTGACGGTACCAGGTGTGATTTCTTTTTGTTTATGATGAACCCCAGACAAGTCAGTACCCTTTGAACAAAGGCCAGATGATTCAAAAGAATGTCCTGGCTTTCTGCTTGAATTAAACAATCGTTCAGGTATGGGTATATTTGAATATTTCATTGCCTGCAAAATACAATGACTGGAGCTAGGTACTTTGTGAATACCCTGGGCGCAGTAGATAAGCCAAAGGGCAGTGCAGAGAACTGATAATGCACGTAGCCTGCTTTGAAACATAGGTACCTTCTGCAAGACTGCCTGATAGGGATGTGCAGGTATGCTTCTTTTAAGTCTAGTGTTGCCATCCATGCATCTTTGCCTAGCATAGGAAGCAGCTGGTGAAGATTCAGCATCTTGAATTTTGGAATCACCAGAAAGGGGTTTAGAGTAGATAGGTCCGAGATAGGAGGCCTTGTATTGCCTTTTCTGGGTACCAGGAAAAGTCTCGGATAGAAACCTTGTCCCTTTTCCTCGTCTGGTACCAACTGAATAGCCCCCATGTTTAAAAGAGAGAATACTTGATTTTGGGCCTCTGCCCACTGATTTGGGGGTAGATCTGGCCACCCGCTTGGTGTTGGTAACGTGTGTAAGTGAAATCTGTATCCTTGGGACACTGTATTTAAAACCCATTTGTCCTGGGTAATGAGTTCCCAGTTTTTGGCCTGCAGACCAATCTTTCCGCCTAAAGGTGCATTCAGTTGGGAAGTGCTTGGTAGTTTTAAAAGCAAGTCATTGAGACAGTTTTCCATAGGGGGGAGTCTTACTACTCCCTGATTTTGGTGCGGAAACCCCCATTGCCTTGGGACTGAAACCTGGGGGTTTTGCTGTGTCTGGGTTTGGCTTGAAGAAGACCTGGAAGGGGCTGGAAAGGTCCAGTTATTAGAGGACCAGTGCCTACTAAATCTATGAGGCTGAATTTGTAAGAAATATTTAACAGTTTGCATAGATTTAGCTTTATCTTTCATCTTTTAAGAACTTCCTCAGCCTTGTTGCCAAACAGGCAGCCCTGATTTAAGGGAGCATCCAACAATTTAGCTTTAACATGATCAGGCAAAGATTGCTCCTTAAGCCAAGCATGCCTTCTGAGCACAGACCCAGTAACAGCAGCCCTGCAAGAGGCCTCTAATGAATCAAATCCACATTGCAAAGTATGTTTTCCAACCTGTTCAGCAGAATGCATTAAATCCTGTAATTCTTTATTTTCGGCACAGTCAGGAATCAACATAATTTTCTGTTTAAGCAATCCAGTAACATGTTGTTGATACCTTAACATATGAAACTGGCAGTTTAAAGCCCTAATGGCCAAGGTTGCAGAAGTGTAAACCTTCTTACCCCATCTGTCCAGCGTCCTGGAGTCTCTATCAGAAGGGGTAGGATTTTTAGCAGTAGAAGCCTTAATGCCCTTGGGTCCCTGTGAAATAGTCTCTGGATCCACAGTAGGATTTTTAAAAAGAAACTTGTGTGAATCAGCAACCCTGTAATGTCTGTCAGGTTTTCTGGGAGCAGGAGGCAAAGAATCGGGGGGCCAAACTAGATTCTGAAAAGGCATCAACAATGTCTAGTACAGGAGGTATAGCTAAAGGCCTATGCTGAGGCAGGAGTAGGAAATCCCTAAGCCTCTTTTTTGAATCAGAAAAATCCTGGCTTTCCCAGTGGAAATGTTCCCTAAGAGTATGTAAGGTTTCACCAAATAGAGTACTCTGCATCAGAATCCTCATAAGTAGATAAGGGCAAATCCAGATCATCAGAAGAATCAGAAAAATCAGAATCCTGGTCAGAAGATTCATAAACAACTTCAGTCCTAGGGCTCTTAGAAGGGGGGGGGGGGCTTCTAGAGTTATAAGATCTTCAACCATTCTTATTTTTTTTTTTTAGGCATAGAGGCCTTAGCATGTGGCCTGGGCATCTGTTTCTTAGGCAAGGTTCGAGATTTTGGCCTAAAAGAAGAAGGAGGCGTCGATTTAATATGCAAGTCCGTAGGCCTGAATACACCCTCAGAAGCCGATGCCTGCACAGCGGCTCCGGACCCATCCAAGGTAGAGACATCCGCAGGTTCCACAGTTGAAGCATCTCGTTGCATACCGGACTCTGAATGGGTCTCAGTAGAGGCCTGCAAGTCAGAAGTAGCCGGTATCAGGGGCTGCGAAAGCGCCTCACTGAGTACCGGCGAATTGGCGACTGGCTTAGGAGAACCATCGTCGGCAGCTTTGGACCTCGGCGATCTGTCTCTGTCTTTATCTTTGCATTTTTTCGGAATCCCGGTAATCGGATGGTTAACCAGTGACATTTCTGGATAATTAAACTGGGAACCGAAATATTTAGAGGCAAAAATATACCGACGACGGATAGTGCACTGATTAAATAAAGCACAAAACTGACAGCAAGGTACGTCGTGGTCAGGGCCTAGCCAAGGAATACAGTATGAATGAAAATCTTTGTGAGGTATTTGCTTTTCACAACTAATGCAATTATTAACTTTTACTGACATCGGAAGGAGTAAGAAAAAGTTTCCCCAATGGGGTACTTAACTTTAGTTGAAGACTTCGGTTCTGAAACTCGAAAACGAAAATTTCAGGAGTCGGCCGACCAGCACTTGCGAACTGGTTCTGCTTTGGGCGCCGCACAGCAAGAAAAACTGATGTAATGGTGTCGGCTGCATGTTTTATACCCCTGACGACCTGATGTCATGGAAGAAGGGACAGCAACCGACGTAGGACCCAAGACTTTGTTAATCAGGCCGACTGAGGGCTACTGCAAGCAGATAACCCAAATGTAATGACTGCAACAGTGAAACTCGAAGAGCATCCACTGTGCTGCTCCACGTATTTGCATGTTTTAACACATGCATGATGCTGAGATGAAGTGCATTGTCCCTGTTTCTGGACTTGTGCTCTTCAGGCATGGGCATCCTTGTTACAGGAGCTGCACTTTCAGGCTTTCTCCCTGATGGGACACTTTTTGTGGAATTTCATCAGCTCCTTGTGCCTGTAGTGGTTAGGTTAGTTTCTACTGCTCACCCTTTTACTCGCTGACTGGCTCCTTCCACACCTCTGCCTATGGCCTCCCTCTTGCCCTTGCAGTTGTCCCATTCTTTCCACCTGGTGGCAGTGGCTGTGTGGCCCATTCATGTCTCCTAGGGGAGTGGGGTAAGTGGAAAGAGCAGTGTTGTTATGCTTATGGCAATTGGGATGTTCACCTTTTATGTCTCTACCAGAGTCCTTGGTCTTTGCTGTGTCCCATTGGGGTGGCATTCAGTGGACATATGTAAGGAGTATGTTTCCACTTTTTCAAGTTATGTTCCCTCAGTAGTCCTGACCCCTTGACAAAACATTTCTAGTGATTTTTAATCTCCACCAGAAGCTCTACATAAGAGTCTACATTTATGGTCAAATGACCATCCCACCACCAGAAAGAGGTGAGAAGGTTCCTCCTCATTATTTCTTTCTCTTCTGGCCAGCTAGTTAAATGTGGGTCTTGGTCTGTTTCAATATTTTTGGTTTGTTTTAGGCATCCTGCCTTGGATTCATTCCCACTATAAAGCCAATTTTTTGCTTTACTTAGTCAGGGCTTTATCTGTCTGCATTTTAGAGGTGTCCACCTCTGCCAGTAATGAACACGAGTCATTTTGAGATGTAAAACCACTCAAAAGAAACAGGAAGCTACATAAACATAGTCAATGATAGCAAAAGCAACTAACTCATAAAAAACGGACTCACGAGACTACAGCTACAATAATATACAACAAAGTGTATTTATAGTAGATGTGGTCTTGTGAGTCTGTTTTTTTATGAGTCATTTTGAGATGTCAGGGCCAAAATCATGCATGGAAGAGAGCAAGACAATGTACGACTTTTCTGTTCTGTTTCAAGATTCACCAGATTTCGTATGTACAAATTCAGAAAAGGTAGTCTGTGTTATGCTGGAAGGTAGCTTTTGAGGGGCTGCCTCTGTGTTCATTGCAGTAATAAGCCATTTTTGAAGCAATGGTTAATTATGTACTGTATGAAAAAATGCAGGAACAGCAGCCATGTATAGTACTTTTATTTTAATTAACAATAATACTGCAGTGCATTGTGTCTTCTGTTCACCTGTACATTTTTTTCTGGTTGTTAAAACATTTTTTTTTGTTTTTCTTGCAGCTTTCTTATGGATGACAGCCTTTACCTTTTGAAGGCCAAATCAGGAATAATAAAGTCCGACTAACAAAGACAACTACTTCATACAAGCAAAATGTGGAGTACACAGACTCTGGATTTGTGCTAATTCAGCTTTTAGCATGTTCTCCTGTTAAAATAGCTTAACTTCAATCTTTCCCCTTTGAAAGGGTAATCTTGCACTTTGTGGTTTGTGTTCTATATTGTACCTTTTTTTTTTTTTTTGGAAAACCATGTTGCCTTTACAATGAAATGGTATGTTTGCATTTGTTCACTTTAACCCTCAGCTAACGTAAAGCTAATTAAGGAGCAACACCATTATGTTGTATGCAGCGGGGGTATTTTTTCAGATGCCTGTTTGTATTAAATCGTTTCTGTTCTGTACTTAAATATTTAAACTAATGTTTAAAACAGGGATATAAAATCACTCATGCTGCCATGAGCATTTATAATTCATAGTGGCTTGTTTTGGTATCCATTTTGTTTTTGTTACAGAAGCTGTGTGAGATGGGGAATGTGCTATCCTAGTTTGCTTCTTCTGTAAGTTTGCTGACTTATATGGAATCTACTTTGTTCTTATAAGTGCCTATTATTTTGCATTGGAGAGGACAGTTCACACGCACTCACTCAAGCTTTTTGCTTTAGTCCTTACAGAATTCACTATTCATATTGAGGGGGTATCAACCCCCTCTGTTGTAAATCATCTAATCGGGTCTGCATCACTTCGACAAAATGGTAGAATTTTGAACACCATATGTTCGAACGTCTAACCTTGAAGTGCAAAACCATTGAAGGCTTAGAACAGCAATTTTTTTTCCCAGGGAGAAACACAAGCACACCAAAAAGACAACAATCCACACACATACAGTTAAAATCCTACATCTAACCCTACACTAAACTGTACATACACTATCTATCCACTTACCTTAACCCAAACCCTAACCCTAAGGTCCATCACTATCGCACACTCACCTGACCTGCGCCCTAACCCTAACTCACCTATCCCGCTGTAACCCTAAAGTCGGTCACTATCGCACACCCACCTCATCTGTGCCCTAACGTCCACACAATCGCACACTTACCTGAAACCGACCCGTAACGTTCCACCACAGTGCTGAAAATAGCAAAGCCGCAGAAACGGCCAACCGAATTCTTTCCCTGGGATAGAATTCGGTGTTCTGCAGCTTCGCGATAATCAGTTCTCGAACTTCACAGTTCGAACGTATGGTGTTCGAACTGCTGAAGTTTCGACGAACTGATAGGAACCTATCTAATCCACAGGGAGGAGAATGTCACATTTTCCTCACTGAAGCCCACTGATGTACTAAGTCATACTTGTCAGTTTGGCTTTAAGGACAGCCTTTCCCAGAAAATCTAGTTGCAGAGATTAGCTAGAATCCCAGTTGGGGTTGAAGAGACTGTATTTATTCAGGAACTGGAAAAGAAAGAAAAGACCAAGGAGAATTTGCCTACATGTTTGTTTCTAGGATCCAGTCTTGGAAAGTTTCCCTTTTTTTTTTTTTAAAGGAGGACAGGTTGATTTCAGGAGCTAGATTTAAAGATTTAGACTGTATGGCAGAAAAAGAGGCACAATAACTGGAAGTAGTAGTTGGGCTATATAGGTTGTGCTCTGCCCAGGACACAGCAACCAGCTAGGTTCCCAAAGCTTTGGCACTTTGCCACACCTTCATTCCTGTGGCGGTAAATCAATATAGTGAAGCTTTCTTCAGAAATTTCTTGCTATCTCATGAAGAAACAGCTCAGGAGCTTCACTGGTGCAGCAGCCAGCCTTCACCTTCGTTTCTTGCAGGTAAGTCCTCTGTGTGGAACACTTCCACACAGAATATTGCTGTTTACAAAAAAAGGTATTATTAAATAGAGCTTTATAATGGAATTTCCCCTTTAAGAAACCTGGTATTCTTTTTAATATTTTAATATCAGAAGTTTCCTGTTCATCCATTCATCTTTGGTTCCCTGTATTTCTTCTGGTGATTACATTCAACACAAAAGTGATGTACATAAACAAGCAAGGGGTTACCAGGTCATACTCTGTGTGCAAGCTGGTTATGATGGCTGGGAAGTTAGGTCTTCAGCACTCTTTAACCTTCCAAGCATGTTACATTCCATCAGAGCAAAACTTAGTGACAGACAAGCTGAGTAGGATTGGGACAGACCCCTTATAAATGGAGACTGAACAGGGGGTGTTCTTCCAGAATTGATCCAGTTATGGGGAACATCTTGAGTAGATCTGTTTAAATCCTTTCAGAACCGATCACTGAAAAATTTTGCTGTAGAACTGCTTGCATACAAGCCAAGAAAACGGATGCTCTTTCTCTCCTGTGGTTGGGAATGTTCCTTTATGCCTTTCCACTGATATCCATGGTAATTCTGAAGATTCAGAAAGACTCCCCAATGGTCATTGTGGCTGACCCTTTTTTAGCCCAGGCAGCATTGGCTCTTCTTTCATATGGAATTGATCAGGGGCAATTACTGTAAGCTACTTCACAAACTGGTCCTACTCATACAAGAATGGGGTAAACCCCCTATCTCAAACCTCTTCAAGTAATTGCCTAGATGATTAAATTCTGATTCTTTTTGGGCATCTCTTTCCTAAGGACATGCTGCAGGTATTAAAGAAGGCAACAAAAACTGTGACTAGGGAATCTTTTATTGGCAAGCAGGAAATATTTTCTAGTTGGTGCCTAGCCAAGGACCAGCATCCCATCAGGAATTATGGACCACTGGTGATTAAATATTTGTGCGAATTACTACCCTCTGGCATCTGTTATTCCTTGATCAAGGTACATATTCTGCCCATTTGAGCATGTCTGCCCATGGATCCTTCACTGTTTTAAGTGAAATCATTTCTGAAAAGAGTTTTACACCCAACATCTGCAAGAAGTGTATCTGAGTTGCAGGCTTTCATGGTGGGTGAACTGTTCCTGATCTTTCATAGAGATTGGGTCACATTAAGAAAAAATCCCTCATTTATGTCCAAAGTGGTTTCAGAAACACATTTATTAAATTATTTCTTAAGACATAGGCAGACATACATTAACAGAAAACAAACCATATTAACATTTTTCCATTTCCATACATTGTACATCACAGATCTTTTCTTTCCTTGCATCAGTTCAGCATTTGATGAATTCCTGTCTTCCTTAAACCTCACTTCTCCTCCTGAACATCATTGTCCATGTATTGTTCCCACAATTTATATGTAATTTGCTCCTTCCCTTTTCTAAAGAAACCTCTTCCAGTTCTTTTATAATATTCAGTACAGTTGGTTTAGACTTTGATTTCCATTTTCTACTAATTGTTTTTATGGCAGCCAACAAAATTAAACTTAGTAAGGCTTTAGTATGTCTAGGCAATTCAGACTCTATGTCACAGCTAAAAAGAATCACTTCCTTAGTTATAGCCAATATTTCTGACAGAGTACTCTAGTACTCTGTAGGGAATTTTTTAAATCTTCCACCTCATTACGCTCCCAAAACATATATTTGCAGTTACTTTTTCTTCACATCATACCTACATTTGCTACCTACCTGAGGAAAAAATTATTTGAAGTCTGCTTGGGGTATAAATACCTATGCAAACACTTCCAAGCAAAGATCATAAACCTTCTGGACTTAGTTGCATAAGTGGAAGCTATACATATGTCTTCCCATTGTTCACTTGTAAATTCCTTTTTCAGTCTCTTCCCAATCTTTTCTAACCACATCTGATTGATTCTTCTAATTATTATACAATATTTTATATGCTGTACTAATTATCCCCTTTTTTAACAGCAGCTTATGTTCTAGATTCATTTAAAAACTCTGCAGTTCTTTCACTTAAGATACCCTTATCCCTTTCTCTTTGCCACTCATCAGACTGTGGTAGGGAAGCAGTCTCTGGCCTGCAGTCCAGATGTCTTCGTAGCCTCATCCCATTCTGTAACCTTCCCCAGTCTAGACATTTGTTCTGAATACCTTGTTTCTTTTGTCAGTTTTCTCCAGTAAATTCCAACCCTATCTTGCCTATTTTCTGTACCCCTATTTGCAGTCATATCTGTTGGCAAATTATTTTTCCATTCTTAGTTCTTCGAATGCTTTATGCTGCTTTATAAATGTAATATTCTGATTGGTTACTATTGCTCTCTTTAAGGATCTGCATCCAAGGCTCCATGGGGCCTCTGTTTAACTGAGGTGGGTTTCCTTTTTGCCTCTTAAGAATCAGTACACAGGATCATAGCTTTATTTAAAGGCTATGGTAGAATGTTCTTTTCAGCCTGTTAATTGATGTTGAAATTGCTGTCCTGGAGGAAGCTGCTTTGTAGACATTTAGAGCTCACTCTCAAAGTGGCATCTGTGTTTGTTGCATTTTTCCAAGGTGCTGCTTCAGTATTTATTTGGGAGGCAGACGTGTTGACTTAAGTTCACACATCTGCAAAGCACTGTGAAGTTAGGCAGTACTTCCAAGGGGTAAAGAAGGCTTTATTACATCTGTGATCTAAGGGGTACTAGGTGGAGTCTCTTATTTGTTTTTGGATTCATGGTATGCTACCAAACCAGTGTTGTGAAGACAGGGGCACTGAAATGTAATCCAGTGAGGTTTTCAGCATACAAGTGGATAACTAAAATGTCCCTGTGTTTACAGTAATTCTCTCACTATCCTACTTTTTGCCTGGGTTCTAAGTGTCACATTGTTTAGAAAAAGAGTGTGCTTGGTGATGGTGGTGATGCTGACCTCTGTTTAATCTGCTGACAATAGTATGCTCCCTTTTCCCTTCGTATTTGCCTTCTTTTTACTGTTAAGAATCTTGCTTCGCATATGCTGTTATTTTCCATAGTGTTTTACTGATGCATAAGTACTGAATTTCAGGCTAATAGTCAATGAGTATATATTTCTTTTATCTTTTTAGTTCACTGGACATTGATACGTCTTTCTTTTAGTGTTAGCTGAAATCATACATCTGTAGATGTTCATCGTGTTACACTGCTGCAGTCATTACACTTGGGTTATCCTGCCGTCAGGCGGTTTCCCCAGTCGGACTGAGTTCCAAAGTCTTGGTCCTGTGTCGGTTGCTGTCGCCTCCTCCCTGAAGTCAGCGCGATGAGGTGTATAAGATGCAGCTGACGCCATTTTCTTCAGTCTTTCTTGCCACGCGGTGCCCGAAGCAAAAGCAGTTCGCAAGTGCCGGTCGGCCGACTCCTGAGATTTTCATTCTGAATCCAGAACCGAAGTCTTCTACAAAGCTAAGTACTCCGTCGGGGAAACTTTTTCTTGCCTCAGACCGATGTTAGTAAAAGTTAATAACTGTATTTCTTGTGTGAAGCAAATACCTCAAGGATTTCCATTCTTATTGTATCCCATGCCTAGGCCCAGACCACAACATCACTGGTTGTCGGTTTTGTGCTAGGTTTGCGCACTATTAAACGTCGGTTTGATTTTGCCCGACATTATTTTGGCAGAAAATTCAATTATACCATGCCGTCGGAACTTCCGGTGACCGGAATACATAAAAAGCGCAAAGATAGGCATCTGAGGCCCAAAACTGACGATGAAGCCTCTTCTAGGCCAGTCGCCGGTTCTCCGGTTTTCAGCGAGGTGCCTTCGCAGCCCCTGACGACCGTTTCTGTAGAACCACAGGCCGCCTCAGATTCCCACGTGGAGATGGCTGGGCCTTCGGACGCACAAGTTATTCAGACTACCGAAACTACCCCTTCAGAGGGATCCGGAGTAGCTGAACAACCTGCAGCTTCAGAGGGTGTTTTCAGACCTACTCAGTTAAGCATTAAATCTTCTGCTAAGTCTAAACCTACTTTAAAGACAAAGAAACAAATACAGCATTCTCCAGGACAGGCCTCCATGCCTAAGAAACAAATGCTTAAAATGGCCGAAGACCTAATCACTCTGATCAGGGCTTCCCACCCCCCTCCTGATAAAAGGCCTAGACAGGATGCAGACTATGACTCATCCGACCAGGTATCCATCTCTTCAGATTCATCCTCAGACCTAGAATACTCCTTACCCCCTTATGATGACTCTGATGCTGAGGAATCAATTCCATCAGCCTCTCCGCTTGAGGACTACTCCTTTGGGGAAACCTTACACACCATGAGGGAGCATTTCCATTGGGAAGGTCAGGATTACTCAGAATCCAAGAAAAGGCTCAGAGACTTCCTTTTATTACCTCAACACAGACCCCTTGCTATTCCGCCAGTGTTAGATATTGTGGATGATGTGTATACTGAATCCAGCTTAAATCCTGATTCTTTACTTCCAGCCCCAGTTAAGCCTGACAGATACTACAGAGTCCCTGACTCGCACAAATTTCTTTATAAAAGCCCTGTTGCCAACCCTGAAACTATTTCTCAGGGACCCAAAGGGGTTAAGGCCTCATCAGCAAAGAATCCAGTCCCCTCTGACAGAGATTCCAGAGCATTAGACAGATGGGGGAAGAAAGTATATATGTCTGCAACTTTAGCAATGAGGGCCTTAAATTGCCAGTTTCACATGTTAAAAATATCAGCAATTTTTGATGTCTCAGTTGAAACAAAAAATGCTTCCTAATTTAAAGGAAATGCAGGATTTATTGCATGCAGCTGAACAAGTGGGAAAACACACTTTGCAATGTAGTTTTGATTCTTGAGAAGCCTCCTGTAGAGCAGCTGTTACAGGTTCTGTCATTAGAAGACATGCTTGGTTAAAAGAATATGTTACCAGATCATGTTAAAGCAAAACTATTGGATGCACCTTTAAAGCAGGATGTGTTATTTGGAGTTAAGGCAGAAGAGGTATTAAAGAAAATGGAGAATAAGGCAAAATCTATGCAAACGGTGAAGGATTTCTTACAGGTTCAGCCTCCTCGATTTAGCAGAAACTGGCCAACAAAGAATTGGTCCTTTCCAGTTTCAGACAGACCTCAAAGGGGCAGATACAGATGTCCAAGAGGCAGAGGTCAACTACAAAGTTCTTACAGGCCTCGACAATGGGGTGCATCAGGCCAGAAAGAAGGGGAAGACGGGCCACAACCTTATAAAAAACAGCCTCAATGACTTCCCACTACAGCTGCCAAACAGCTCTCTCTTGGCAGCCCCCTTGGGAGGAAAACTGGCACTTTTCTATCAAAATTGGCATATGATCACCAAAGACAAATGGGTTCTCAGCATTGTATCTCAAGGTTACAGGTTCCACTTTCACACTCTGCCAAGGTTAAAAGGAATGCCAAACCTGCCACCAAATCAATGGGCAGAGGCTCAAAAACAAATTACAGCACTCATGGACATGAAAGCTATTCAGAAGGTACCACCGCAGGAGCAAGGACAAGGATTTTACTCAAGACTCTTTCTGGTTCCCAGAAAGGACAAAGCCTGGAGGCCCATTCTGGATCTTTCTTCCCTAAACACTTACCTGGATGTTCCGAAATTCAGAATGTTGACACTGCAGCAGCTTCTTCCCATGCTGGGCAAGAAAGCTTGGCTCGTAACATTGGACCTCAAGGAGGCATACCTGCATGTCTCTATCAGACAAAACTGCAGAATATACCTCAGATTCATGGCTGGTTCAATGCACTATCAATTCTCTGCACTGCCCTTTGGCTTATCTGCCCAGGGTCTTCACAAAGTGCCTGGCACCAGTAATTGCATTTTGCAGACAGAAAGGAATTCAGATTTATCCGTACCTGGACGACTGCCTGATTTAAGCAGAGAGCAAGGACATTCTTCTAAAGCATCTGGTGTTTGTAAAGCAGTTATTAAGTTGCCTAGGGTACACAGTAAACAAAAAGTAATCAAAACTAGTGCCCTCACAAGAGATAATATTCCAGGGTGCCAGCTTGAATACAACGGCCCAGATGGCTTATCTCACGCCAGACAAGCAAGGACATCTGACCCAATATTTTCAATTAATGGCAACAAGAACCCAACTCCCTGCAAGAAAAATTCTGCAGGCCTTGGGTTACATGGCATCTTGCATACTACTAATTCCATATGCCAGGCTGCATATGAGGAAACTACAGTGGTACCTAAAGAGTGTCTGGTCTCAACATTGTCAGAGTTTGGAAACAGTTACACCACTAATTCCTTGCCTGCAACAGGAGTTTCGATGGTGGGCTCAAGCTTGTCACCTGAACAAGGGGACTGCCTTTTACTCAACCCACAGCCAGGCAAACACTGACAACAGATGCATCGGATTACGCCTGGGGAGCACACATGGCAGGAAAATGTATTCAGGGCAAGTGGCCTGCAGAACAAAGGCATCTTCACATCAATCAAAAAGAGATGCTAGTTGTACAAAATGCCCTAATAGCCTTCAAGGACCTGCTACATCCAGGACAACTACTACTAAAGACAGACAACACCACAGTTATGTGGTACATAAGCAAGGGGGCACTCACTCTTACCCCCTCTGCAGACAAGCCATGACCTTGTGGAACACAGCTCTAAACATTCAAGTTCATCTGCAAGCACATATCCTGCCAGGAGAGAAAAACTCACTGGCAGACGACTTGAGCAGAAACATCATGGATCACCACAAATGGGAATTGGATACACAAATATTCAGAATGATAACACAAAAATGGTGGAGCCCGGACATAGATCTGTTTGCATCCCCATTGAACTGCCAGCTACAGAAATTCTGCACAAGAACTTACCATCCACAAGCATGGAAAGTGGATGCCGTCTCATTCAGTTGGAAAAACCTACAAGTATATGCTTTCCCACCACTACCTCTCCTTCCAAAGGTACTCATCAAAGCCAGGCAGGAAGAGCCAAAGATGATCCTGATTGCACCAGACTGGCCGTGCCAGCACTGGTACCCAATCTTGAAGAACTTAGCACAAGGACCACCCTGGATTCTGCCTCAAATCCCACATTTGCTGACCCTGGATTCTGCCTCAAATCCCACATCTGCTGACTCAGCACAACAATCAGATACTTCACAGCCAGCTAAAGACTTTAAACCTGGCTGCATGGAAGATTTCCTAGTCAAGCAAGCAATGCCTCACTCCAAAGCTATTATGGATGTCATTCTGGAGGCCAGAAGGCCCTCTTGTCCCAAATATTCCTCAGAAATTACAATATTTAACTGAGATGCTGGACAAATGCCTCTCCTTTTCATCCATCAAGATCCACGCCTCTGCCATCTCTGCTCATTACAGCACGGATCCACCAATTTTCTCTAATCCTTTGCTAAAACAGTACCTCAGAGGGGCTAAAAACATAACACTGGCCCGTAGAGCACCTACTCCAACTTAGGACCTCAACTTTGTGTTGGAAAAATTAACTTTACCTCCTTTTGAGCCAGCTAACACAGCAGATTTAAAATATATCTCTTGGAAAACTGCTCTACTCTTGGCAATAACATCAGCATGAAGAGTTTCAGAATTACAGGCACTAATGGCAGTGGAACCTTTCATCATTTTCCACCAAGACAGGGTGTCTTTAAGAACTAACCCTACGTTTATGCCAAAGGTGGTATCAAGTGTGGCTCTAAACCAAACTATTCACTTGCCAACTTTTTATCCAAATCCACAGAATAAAGAGAGAGACTACTGCATTCTTTGGACATACACAGGCAGTTACGCTTCTACTTGGACAAAACCAAAGCTTTCAGAAAATCTGAGCAATTATTGGTAGCATATGCTGCAGGAGCACAGGGAAAAGCCATTTCAAAACAGACCATTTCAAAATGGATAGGACACTGTATACGTTTTTGCTGTACACACCATGGGAAACCTGTACCTAACAGCATTAGATCTCACTCCACCAGGGCAACAGCCACTTGAACTGCCTACCTCAGAGGAGTACCTACCAAGGACATTTTGGAAGCAGCAACTTGGAGTTCTGTACATACCTTCACCAAGCACTACCATCTGCCTCTATACTCTAAATGCAGAGCTGGCTTCGCCACTGCAGTGCTGCAGGGCCGCAGGGCCTTATAGCCACCCCTAATGCCTTATAGTACCAGCCACCCTACCTCAGCTTTGGAATTCTACCCAAGTGTAATGACTGCAGCAGTGTAACACGATGAACATAGTACAGTTTTGTACCTACCATAAATGTAGATGTTCGAGTGTATACACTGCTGCAGTCCAGGTTACCCTCCCTCCTTCCCCTCTTACTTGCTGGTACGTACCTATGTCTTCTACCCTTTACTACCTATGGGGAGTATTTGCTGGTATCTGAAAGTTGTTGATTGCTTTTCTTATGTATGTTTTATTAGCAATTGGAATAGCCTACCTTTTTGGGGGCACCTGACATCTGGGGCAAGAAAAACTGAAGAAAATGGCATCTGCTGCATCTTATATACCCCTGTCACGCTGACATCAGGGAGGAGGCGACAGCAACCGACGCCGGACCAAGACTTTGGAACTCAGGCCGACTGGGGAACCGCCTGATGGCAGGATAACCCAGGTGTAATGACTGCAGCAGTGTATACACTCGAACATCTACATTTATGGTAGGTACAAAACTGTGTACTGTTGTAGTTGTGCAGTGTACTTCTGTAGAATACGTATTTTTGATGTTTGCTTTCATGGATATATACATTTAACATTTAAGCTAATTCTTCTCAGTTTAGCACTCTCACAACACTGTTCTGGTTTCAGCACAAGTTGTGTGAATATGCATCATGGCTCTTAGCAGGTGCATCATTGAGGATTGCCTGTACTTTGTTATAGTTGTGCTTGGTGCTTCTAACCTGGAGAGTGTATTTTTAAGGTCATTTTTCATGGATGTAAATGTCTTTGTTACATTTAAGCCAGTTCTTTTCCATTTTGGACCCTTACCAGCCCTGTTTCTGCTTTGTCATTTATGGCTGTATATTGACAGGGCTTGTATACTTTAATTTTTCAACCTGCTTTATATCAACATCTGTGCCTGGATGTCAGTTTTTCAGGAAAGTTGAATTCTAGCTTGGTCATCATCATCATCAACCCCCTTTTTCTCAGTTTTTACATGGGTTTGAGATGTCATGTCAACTGTTGCTGTCTATCTGTTCAATGCTACTCTTCTACCTGCTTTGACAATCATACCTGACTTTTGCTAGTCTTCTCTCTCACAATCCCTTCACCTCTTTGCTGGAAGCCCTGTTTTCCTCTTGCCTTCTTCCTATCTGTCCCAAAATTCTTCAACAGATTGCCTTCTGTTTTTTCTGCACATGTGCTGAAACCACCATAATCTGTTCTCTTTAACCTTTTCTGCAGACATTTAGAGCTCACTTTTGTAGTGGCACTTGTGTTTGTTGAATTATGACAAGGCATTTTGGCAAATCTCCACGTTGGAATTGATTTTCTGGTGAGCTTAATTCCAGTTTGAAATTGAGTGAAGTTCAGTTTTGACCTCCACCTAAAACTTCTTTGGTATCTAAATTATTAGACACTAACTTTTTTTTTTTTTTTTTTTTTTTTTTTTTATTGTGGATGATTTTGACACTGACAGTTTTTTTGCAGTAATCGGCAGATGTTCTTTGTATTTCACTGTTGCAGTCATTACATTTGGGTTATCCCTGCCAGGGTAGCCCTCGGTCAGCCTGAATACCAGAGTCTTAGTATTTCTGCGTCAGTTGCTGTCGCTTCAGGACTGACGTCAGGTCATCAGTAGTATAAAGTAAGGCAGCCGACCCCATTACACCAGTCTTACTTGCCATGGAGCCCGAAGCAGAAGCAGTTCGCACAAGTGCCAGTCAGCCGCTACATGAGTTTCATCTACCAATTTGAAGCTGAAGTCTTCTAAAGCTAAGTAGTCTGTTGGGGATCCTTTTTTCTTGCACTAACCGATGTCAGAAAAAGTTAACAATTACCCCACCTGTGGAAAGCAAATACTACACCGAGACTTTCATTCTTACTGTGTCACTTGTTTAGGCCCAGACCACAACGTCCCCTGCTGTTGCTTCTGTGCTTTGTTCAATGCCAGAACTACCCATTGTCGGGCCCTTATTGTAGCTAGATATTTTTGCTTACAGTCCTCGAACTCTGATATGGCTTTGGTAAGCCATCCAACAGCAGATCTTCTGAAAAAAGATAAAGACATAGACCGCACAGGTCCAAACCTACCGATGATGCTTCCGTTAAGCTAGTCGTCAGTTCTCTGGTCCTCAGTGAGGTGCTTTCACAGCCCCTGATGCCCACGTCTGTGGATTCGCAGGCCGCTACCGAGACCCTTTCAGAGTCCAGTATGCTGCAAAACTCTTCGACTAAGGATCCTGTGGTCGTCTCCACCTTGGATGGGTCCGGGGCTGTTGAACAGGCACCAGCTTCCAAGGAAGTCCTTCGCACTACAGATTCTTGATACAAACCAACATTATCTTTTGCAATTACCATTCTTTCGAAAACTACAGAGTTTCTTAGGCCCAGGGTACGAACCACACCCAAGAAACCGATGACCCAGTCTCAGGCACCTGCTTCCTTACCTCAGTCTCAAATGCTTAAAATGGCGGAAGACCTTACCATGCTGATCAGGGGAAGCCAAGCTACCCCCTCCAGAAGGAAAAGAGATCTGTCCCCTGTAGTTTTGTCTGAACAGGAGTCAGATGACTCTGATGCATCTGAATATGAAGACATGCAACCCCTCTCTACTTATGAAGATTCTGATGCAGAGGATTCCATCCCTTCCTCCTCTCCCCCAGAGGATTTTTCCTTTGGGGAAACCCTTCATACCTTAAGGGAGCATTTCCAATGGGAGAGTCAGGAGTACCCTCAGTTTAAAAAGAGACTCAGGGAATTCTTAGATCTTCCACAGCACAGACCCTTGGCCATTCCAGTCCTGGATTTTGTGGAGGATGTTTACCTGGAATCCAGCTTGACTCCTGGCACCCTCCCTCCTGCACCCAGAAAACCAGACCGGTACTATAATGTCCCTGACTCACACAAATTTCTTTTTAAAAATCCTACTGCTGACCCTGAGGTAATTTTTCAAGGACCTAATGGGATTAAAGAAACTCTGCTAAGAATCCCACCCCCTCAGATAGGGATTCCCGAGCGCTAGACAGATGCGGTAAAAAAGTATACACCTCAGCTACTGTTGCTATCAGGGCGCTAAATCTTCAGTTCCATATGCTAAAATTTCGACAACATACCCTGGAAACTCCTCAAAGAAAACATGTCTTCCTTTCCTGCTTGTGCAGACTCTAAAGAGTTACAAGAGTTAATGCATTCTGTAAGTCAAGTAACACACCTTTTGGTTTTGATGCCCTAGAAGCTTCTTGCAGGGCAGCAATCACCGAATCTGTCATTAGAAGGCTTGCATGGCTTAAGGAACAGCCCTTGCCAGACCATGCCAAATCTAAATTGTTGGATGCCCCCTTGCACAAAGACAACTTATTTGCCACTAAGGCAGAAGAGGGCTTAAAAAAAGATGGAAGAAAAAGCAAAATCTATGCAGACAGTTAAGGATTTCTTACAGGTCCAGCCACCCAGGTTCAACATGCATTGTCCCACCACGCACTGGTATTTTCCTGCTCCCACTAAGCCAGTCCAGCCCAGACCCCGGGGAACTATACCCCCCTCCAGACAGCAGCCACAGGGAATGCAGAGATCTAAGCAGTGGACTACCTCCACTTGAAAACCAGGGAGTTCTAAGCCACCCCCTTATGATAAGAACTCACAATGACTCACCTCCCCCACCCCCTCCCTCTGCCCAGCTTCACTTACTCCTAGGAGGAAAACTCTCCCTTCACGCAAGCACCTGAGCCACCATTACCAACGACCATTGGGTTCTCAATATAGTGTCCCAGGGATACAAATTTTCTTTCCACACCCTGTCTACCCCAAAAGTGTTCCCAGATCTACCTCCAAACCAGTGGGCAGAGGCACAAAAGCAAGTCCTTTCCCTGCTTTCTATGAGGGCAGTAGAGCATGTTCCTGCAGAACAGAGAGGCCAAGGTTTCTACTCCAGACTTTTTCTGGTACCCAGAAAAGAGGGCACCTGGTACCCCATCCTCGATCTATCTGTTCTAAACACCTTCCTGTTGATCCAAAAATTCAAAATGTTCACCCTCCAGCAGCTGCTACCCATGCTGTCCAAGGATGCTTGGCTAGCCACCCTAGATCTAAAAGAGGTCTACCTCCATATGTCAGGGAATCATGCAGGAAATATCTCCACTTCAGGGCAAGATCTCCGCACTTCCAGATGTTCATAGTGTTTCACTGTTGCAGTCCTTACAAAAGGGGTATCCGGCTCCCAGTAGCCCTCAGTCGGCCAGAATACCCAAGTCCTTGGTATATGATGGCTGCCCACTGTTTAGGCCTGATGTCAGGACATCAGGTACAAAGGAAGGCAGCCAATGCCATTTCTTCAGTCTTTCTTGCCACGGAGCCCGAAGCAGAAGCATTTTGCACGAGTGCCTGTCAGCTGAGTACCTTCTTTTTGTATTCTGACTGCTTAGTTAAAGACATCCTCAGATAAGTACCCTGTTGGGGACCCTCTTTTCTTGCTTTAATGAATGTCAGAAAAAGTTAATAACTGTCTTGCCTGTGGAAAACAGATTCCGCACCGTGATTTTCACTTTTATTGCATTACTTGTTTGGGCCTTGAGCACGAGGTGTTCTCTGTGCTTCTTTCAACCCGCATACCGTATGACATAGAGCTAGGATCTTGTTCAGGCAGTTCGGAGTTTGGCTTTAAGTTCAATGGTATGGCATCTTCTGATCTCCTGACTTCAGATGTTCCTAAGAACCGCAAGGATAAGGACTGTGACAGGCTTAGGGTCAAATTAGCCGACGACACCCCTGTTAAGTTGGTTGTCGGCCCAGCAGTAGTCAGTGAGGTGCTTTCTTTGCCCCTGCAATCCGCGGATGTTCAGCAGGTGTCTGAGGAGACCTTTTCTGAGTGCTCCATTACACAGGCTTCCACTTCGTCTTCTGACCCTCTGCCAGTTGCCACCTCTGATGGATCTGGAGCCGCTAAACAGGTGCTGGCTTCTGAGGCCTCTTTTCTACACCCAGAGACCAGATCCAGACCAACGATCTTAATTCAGACTTCTGCGGTGGCTAGACCTCCTGAGTCCCTCTGGCTTTCTAGCAGGCCTTCCAGCCAAAAATCTACTCCTAAACAGGCGTCGGCCTCCCCTTAAATGCCTCAAGCTCAGATGGTTAAAATGGCTAGTGATCTCCTGACCCTTATCAAAGGCTCTCAGCCTCCTCCTTCTAAAAGGATTAGGGAATTGTCCCAAGAAGTTTTCTCTGCCTCAGACTCTGAGGTTTCCAGCAACTCTGCTGATGAAGAGGGAAACTCTCCACTTTTTTTTTTGGTTTTGAGAATTCTGATGCAGAAGACTCCATCCCTTCTGCCTCCCCTCCAGAAGATTTTTCTTTTTGGGATACTCTGAATACTCTTAGGAAGCATTTGAAATGGGCAAGTCAGGACTACCCTCAGTCTTAGAAACGGATTAGCAAATTCTTGGATTTGCCACAGCATAAGCCTTTGGCTATCCCTCTGGTTTTGGAAGTTGTTGATGTTTTCATGGAGAACTCTTTGACTCCTAATTCTATTTCTCCTGCTCCCAGAAAGCCTGACATGTATTATAGAGTTCCTGATTCTCATCAGTTCCTTTTTAAGAATCCTACTGCTGATCCAGAGATTATTGCTCAGGGCCCTAAAGGTGTTAAAGCCATGGTTGCTAAAAATCCTGTTCCTTCTGACAGGGAATCTAGGGCCTTGGATAGGTAGGGTAAAAAGGTCTATACTTCCACTCTGGCTATTAGGTCTGTTAATTGTCTTTTTCATATGCTTAAGTATCAGCAGCATACTTTGGAGGCTATTAAAGCTAAAATTGCTGGTGTTCCTTCCGTGATGGAGAGTAAGGACATGCAAGATTTATTGAATTCTGCCACTCTTGTCACCAGACATTCTCTACATTGTGGTTTTGACACTTTGGAGGCTTCTTGCAGGGCAGCAGCCACTGGTTCTGTAATTAGAAGACGTGCTTAGCTCAGTGAACAGCCCCTTTCTGAACCTGTCAAATCTAAATTACTGGACGTGCCTTTGGACAAGGACAATCTTTTTGGTAGTAAAGCAGAAGAGGTGCTGAAAAAGTTGGAGGACAAGGCCAAATCTATGCAAACTGTTAAGGAATTTCTGGAAGTTCAGCCTCCTTGTTTCAGTAGACATTACCCTTCTAAGAATTGGACTTTTCCTGACCCTAGTAAGCAGAGTCGCATTAGGTCTAGGGGTTACAGGTCTTCTAGGGGACAGACTTCCACCCCTCAAAAGGCTAAGCACTGGCAGGCTTCCTCTTCAAAATCGGGGAGTTCTAAGCACACTTTCCAAAGCAAGCATTCCCAATGACTCCGGCCTTCCCCTGCCTGCCTCTGCGGGCCCATGGTTTCCTTTGGGGAGAAGGTTAGCCATGTTTGCATATGTCTGGTTCACCATCACAGGCGACAAATGGGTGCTCAAAATAGTATCCCAAGGCTACAAGTTCTCCTTTCACACTTTCCCTGTCCACCAAGGATACCCAAATATCCCCCCAAATCAAAGGACATAATCAGAAAAACAAGTTTCTTCCTTATTAAACCTGGGAGCAATAGAGTCAGTTCCTGCACTACAGATAGGCCAGAGTTTCTACTCAAGACTTTTCCTGGTTCCCAAGGAAGGGGGCACCTGGCACCCTATTCTGGAATTGTCCATTCTAAATACTTTTCTGGTAATTCCCATATTCAAAATGCCCACTCTTCAGCAGTTGCTGCTAATGCTGACCAAGGATTCCTGGCTGGTGATTTTGGATCTCAAAGAAACATATCTGCACATCCCAATAAGGAATAGCTGCAGGCAGTTCCTTCACTTCAGGGCAGGGAACAGACACTTCCAATTCCCTGTACTGCCCTTTGGCTTACCTACTGCTCCCAGAGTCTTTACCAAATGCCTGGCTCCAGTCATTGCTTTTTACAGGCAAAGAATCTTCACATTTACCGTTACTTGGACGATTGTCTTATTCAAGCAAACTCTCCGGAGCAACTTCTAAAAGATTTGGACTTTGTAAAGAACCTTCTCACCTCTTTGGACTACACCATCAACAAAAAGAAGTCAAAATTGGTACCCACAAGGGAGATTGTATTCCTGGGAGTGAGCCTGAACACAGCCGCCCAGATGGTATTCCTCCCTCAAGAGAAACAAATGGATCTTTCGAATTATTTCAAAAATTTGGCAAGCATGACCCAGCTCTCTGCAAGGCAATTCCTGCAAGCCCTGGGATTCATGGCTTCATGTATTCTGATGATTCCATATGCCAGACTGCATATGAGGAAAATACAATGGTACCTCAAAAGCCTTTGATGTCAACACACTCAGGATTTAGACTTGATACTTCCTCTGATTCCCTGCTTGCAGAAGGAGTTCCTTTGTTGGGTGACAGCCTGTGCACAGAATAAATGCCTGCCTTTCTGTCCACCTCCTGCCAGCCAGACTCTCACCACGGGTGCCTCGGGCTATGCTTGGGGAGCACATCTAGAGGGCAGATACATTCAGGTGACTTGGAACTCTCAACAGGTTCATTTGCACATAACTCTGAAGGAATTGATGGCAGTCCAGCAGGCCTTAATGGCTTTCAAACATCTTTTCCCTCCTGGTACTCTTCTGGTCAGGACAGACAACACCACAATCATTTGGTACATCAACAAGCAGGGAGGGACGCATTCTTACCCCCTGTGCAGACAAAGCATGATACTGTGGTCCATAGCAGCTTCCATAGGCATTCATCTGATAGCTCAATTTCTTCCAGGAAGGCTTAACGCCTTGGTGAACCGGTTGAGCAGACAGGTCCTGGATCCTCACGAGTGGCAACTAAACAAGACTATCTTCTATCTCATCATTCAGCGTTGGGGCACTCCCCAGGGGGATCTCTTCTCATCTCCACCCAACCACCTTCTTCCAACCTTTTGCACCAGGGATCATCACAATAAGGCTTGGAAAGTGGATGCTCTGTCCTTCCCCTGAACACAGCTCTTGACCTATGCATTCCCTCCTCTGCCTCTTCTTCCCAGAGTGCTACTAAAGATAAGGGACGAAAAACCAAGGGCCATCATCATAGCTCCAGACTGGCCCAGGCAGCATTAGTATCCACTTTTTCACAGTCTCTCCCAGTCTCAGTCTTGGCATCGTCCCCTGATAACAGATCTCTTAGTTCAGGATGGGGGAAAAATTCTGCGTCCTCACCTTCAGAGATTGCATTTGGCATCCTGGCTCATAATTTAAATCTTCCCCAACAGGTAGTTGAGGTCCTTCGTGAGGCCAGGAGGCCTAGCACTAGGAAATCTTATGCAGATTAGAGGAGAAGGCCCATCTCAACCTACTCTTCCTCTTATTCTTGACTATCTGGCAGGTTTGCTTAATGCTGGACTTCTTCTGTCAAGATTCATGCATCAGCTATTTTTGCTCATTGTTCCTTTGAGCAACCCATTTTCTCTCATCCCTTGATGAAACAGTTACTCAGGGGAGCTAGTAATTTAAAGCCTCCCAGAAGGGCACCTACTCCTGCTTGGGATCTTAATTTTGTACTTGAGAAACTTACTCTGCCTCCCTTTGAACCTGCTGCCTCAGCAGATTTGAAGTTTCTCTTCTGGAAAACTGCCTTTCTTTTGGCCATTACTTCAGCTAGAAGAGTGTCTGAGCTGCAGGCCTTAGAGGCAGTAGTGCCTTTTATCACCTTCCATGTCAATCGGGTTTCTCTTCGAACGAATCCCTCTTTTATGCCTAAGGTGTTTTTTAGCCTGACTCTTAACCAGTCTATCCACCTGCCTACCTTCTTTCCTAACCCTCAGAATGGAGGAGAAAGGATACTGCATTCCCTGGATGTGCATAGACAACTTAGAGTTTACCTGGACAGGACTAAACCTTTTCGAAAGTCAGATCAGTTGTTGGTCAGTTTTGCTTGTGGAGCTCAGGGCAAAGCTATTTCTAAACAGACTATTTCTGAGTGGATTGCTCATTGTATTCACTTTTGTTATTTACAGCATGGCAAGGTTCCTCCTCAGGGTATTAGAACCCATTCTACTAGGGCAACCTCTACCTCAGCAGCTTTCTTAAGAGGTGTACCTACTGGAAGCAGCTACATGGACTTCTGTCCACACTTTCACTAAACATTACAATTTACCCTTATTTTCTAAGTCCAGCGCTGGTTTTGCCACTGCAGTGTTGCAGGGCATCCTTACCAACCCTTTAACAGTGGGTGTTCCTCCTCCCTTTGTTCTTTCCTGGGCTTTGGGTATCAACCCATTTTGTAAGGACTGCAACAGTGAAACACGATGAACGTAGTACAGTTGTGTACACTTACCATAAATGTAGATGTTCGAGTGTATTCACTGTTGCAGTCCTGGTTTCCCCCTTTCCATCCCCCTTTTTTCCTAGGGCACAGACTGGATTTTCTTTTCCTGGTCAAACCTTTTTTTTTGGGGGGGGGGGGGGAGGGCTCCTGACAGTTAAGGCAAGAAAAACTGAGGAAATGGCGTTGGCTGCCTTCTTTTGTACCTGATGTCAGGCCTAAACCGAGGGCAGCCGACATCATATACCAAGGACTTTGGTATTCTGGCTGACTGAGGGCTACCGGTAGCTGGATAACCCTTTTGTAAGGACAGTAACAGTGAATACACTCGAACATCTACATTTATAGTAAGCGTACACAACTGTACTTTCTCTGTGCTTCCCTTTGGATTTATCTACTGCTCCCAGAGTTTTCACAAAATGTCTGGCTCCGGCCATTGCCTTTTGCAGACAAAGGAATATCCAGATTTACCCATACTTATTTGACAACTGCCTAATTCAGGCAGACAGCCAGGAAAAGCTGCTCAAGCACCAGGCCTTTGTAAAGGGTACACAATCAACAAAAAGAAATCCAAACAAATGCCCACCCAAAGGATTATATTCCTGGGAGCAAGCCTGGACACAGCATCCCAGAATGGCATTCCTTACACCAGAAAAGCAAAATTTCCGGACAGCCTACTTCTCTCAACTAGCCACCAGACCCCACCTATCTGCAAGGAAGATCCTGCAAGCTCTGGAGTTCATGGCATCTTGCATACTACTCATTCCATATGCCAGACTGCATATGAGTAAACTTCAGTGGTACCTAAAAAGCCTTTGGTGTCAACACACTCAAGACTTGGAGACTCTTATACCTATAATTCCTTTACTCAGAAAATATTTTCTTTGGTGGGCAACAGCATGCTCCCACAACAAGGGACTACCTTTCTCACCCCCACCCCCCCGCCACCCAGACCCTCACCACAGACGGATCAGACTATGCCTGGGGTTCACACCTGGATGACAGGTGCATACAGGGCCAATGGAGCCCACAGCAAATCCCTCTGCACATCACCCAGAAAGAGATGATGGCTGTCCAGCACGCCTTGATAGCTTTCAAGCCCCTTCTCTCCCCAGGGGTTCTCCTGTTCAAAACAGGCAACACCACTGTAATGTGGTATATCAACAAGCAGGGAGGGACTCACTCCTACCCTCTATGCAGGCTGGCCATAACCCTTTGTTACACAGCCTCTGCCATGCAACTCCTCCTGTTAGCACAATTCCTTCCAGGTTCTCTCAACTCTCTGGCAGACCAATTAAGAAGAAATCTTCTGGACCCACATGAGTGGCAGCTCAAAAGAAGAACCTTCACCTTAATAACTCAGAAATGGGGAACCCTGAAGGTCGACTTCTTTGCCTCCCGCACCAACCATCAGCCAGCAAATTCTGCACCAGGGAGAATCACTGCATGGCTTGGAAAGTGGATATCCTGTCTTTCCCCTGGGTCAATCTATTGGTCTATGCCTTTCCTCCACTACTTCTCATCCCCCAGGGTACTGCTCAAAATAAAGGAGGAAAAACCAAGGGCAGTACTTATAGCTCCAGACTGGCCTCACCAGCACTGCTACACCTTGCTGCACAGCCTGTCCCCACTGCCACCATGGCATCTTCCTCAGATTCCAAACCTCCTGACCCAGGGGGAAGGGGAATTCATGCATCCCCAATTGCAGACACTCCGTTTGGCAGCTTGGTTTATTCCCTAACCCCCAATTAATCTGCCAACCTCAGTAAACAGGTTCTAGATGTTATACATAAGGCCAGATGCCCTAGCACTAGAAAGTCTTATGCTGACAAAATGGAAAAGGTTCTGCACCTGGAGTCAGGCTAAGGGAGCCAATACGGCACAACCCTCCCTACCTCTCATTCTGGATTACTTAGCTGACCTACTACACAGTGGCCTGTCTTTTTCCTCTATTAAAATTCATGCCTCTGCTGTCTCTGCTTATTTTCCCACTGAGCAGCCCTTTTCTCACACCCCTTGATCAAACAGTTCCTAAGAGGGGCTAGCAACTTGATGCCACGCAGAAGAGCACCAACCCCAGCTTGGGAACTTAACTTTGTGTTGGAAAAGCTCACCCTCCCCCCCTTTGAACCAGCTTCTTCTGCAGAGCTAAAATTTCTCTCCTGGAAGACAGCATTCCTTCTGGCCATCACTTCAGCCAGAAGAGTCTCCGAGATGCAAGCACTCATGGCTGTGGAACCCTTCATCATCTTCCATGCTGACAGGGTATCCCTCAGGACTAACCCATCCTTCATGCCCAAGGTGGTGTCCAGTGCAGCTCTCAGCCAATCCATTCATTTACCCACCTTTTTTCCTAATCCCCGAACAAGGGGCAAAGGATCCTGCACTCTCTAGATGTGCACAGACAGCTCAGATACTATCTAGACAGGTACAAACAACACAGAAAGCCTCCCCCCAAGGGGGTCAGGACTCACATCACCAGAGCAGCCTCCACCTCTGCAGCTTTCCTTGGAGTCCCCACCAGGGACATCCTGGAGGCTGCCACCTGGACATCTGTTCACACTTTTGCCAAACATTACCACCTGCCTCTCTTCTCCAAATCCAGGGCAGGGTTTGCCTCTGCAGACTTGCAGCGCATCCTAGCCAGCCCCTAGTTTCCTTGACTGTCTCCACCCTTTTCCTCAGCTTTAGGAATCAACCCAAATGTGGTGACTGCAACAGTGAAACGCGAAGAACATAGTACAGTTGTGTACACTTACTACAAATGTAGATGTTCAAGTGTATTCACTGTTGCAGTCGTGGTTTACCTCCCTCCATCCCCCTTTTTCTTCTCTTTCCTTAGAAGGGGCATATTGGTATTTTTTTTCTACTGGTCGGGTTCTTCCACCAGAATGTGGCTCCTACTTGGGGGCTCCTGACAGGTTAGGGCAAGAAAAACTGATGTAATGGTGTCGGCATATCTCTCAACTGTCCAGATTTTTGTTTCATATTTTTGGTCTGTTTGTCCTAAAATGTGTGGTTTTCTGTCAAATCATTGAGGACTAAAGTCAGAAAATAATAGTAAACATCTAAGTTTCAGACTTCACATCCTTTAGAAAAATTCAGGCTAATGCAAAACCTTTTATTCTATCAACTTTCTAAGTTTGTAAGAGCAGTATTTAAAAAGTGTCCCTATTTTTGGACCTTTGTCCCCTCATTATTTGTGGCTTTGACCAGATTTCTTGCTTTAAGAGGTTGAGAGGTATGGGCGTCGGCTGCCTTATATTACTGATGACCTGATGTCATTCCTGAAGCGACAGCAACTGATGCAGAAATGCTAAGCCTCTGGTATTCGGGCCGGCCGAGGGCTACCCTGGCAGGGATAACCCAAATGTGATGACTGCGACAGTGAATATACTCAAACATCTACATTTATAGTAAGTGTACACAACTGTACTTTCTTTTAAGCTTCAACTTCATGTCCTTTAATGCCTACTTCAGTTCTTCAGTTCAATGTCAGTAGCATCAATGCTTGTATAGATTATACTTGGAGCCAAATGTCCTGCTCTGCAGCAATCTATAGACTCCTTCAGCAGTGACTTTATTTTACCTGGTCTTGAGCCCTCTAGCTTACTCCAATCAATATAGATTAATCAAGGGCATAATTTGTCATTACGTTACTTCAAGCTTCATAAGCTTGTTTTAACAAGCCAAATTTTTGACCTCAGTACATTGAGTGCTCCTAAACTTCTACATCCCTGCTCTGCTAGATCCTTGGAATCAGTCATTGCAAAATAGGATGTGCCCTCCTTTAATTCAGTAATCATGTATTTTGTCATATATAACTCCCTGCATCCTTTTCTACTATCCTTACCCAGAGGTGAAATTTTCCATTAGTCTTGCACCAGCTGGCATTCAACAATACTTCCAAATACAAAGGGACATTGTATAGTATAAGTTTTTGGAGAACATTCTTTAGACCTCATTTTTTTTTTTTTTAAGAGAACATCCTTTTTATTTACAAACTCAAGAAATATGGAACGATAAACATTTCAAACAATTTGTACAGTCCCAAACATAGTATATTTTTCTACTTATACCTGTTAACCGACTATTGCATTGTTCAAGAGAAAGACCTTTAAAATATTAAGTAAGGAATTCATATTTCAGGTCCAACTGCGGACAGAGAATTAGAGTCGTGAACAGTCAATAAACTGCTCCTATGTAACCATCATTAGTAAAGGTCTCTATAGGAGTCTTGCATTTATTTCAGTATACAGTACTAACTACCCTCTAAGGCCCCCTTCCTAACTTATCTTTAACAGAGTCCCAGTGTTGCCATTGCTTCTGATGTAACCCTATGGTTTTATCAGTGGTCACTCTTTTTTTTCTAAGAGAATAATGTCTTCCAGTAACCGATAGCCAAGATCAAAATTCATGTAATCAGCATTTGTGTATTAACTGCTAAATTTGTTTCTCCTACCCAGTGAAGCAGGAAGCCTGTTTTTGTTAACTAATATTTTCCCTCATTGCTTTGCTGTGTTAGTTGAGTCAAGTTCTCCTTAAAAGCTTGTAACTGATCACGTTCCCATAATATGTGATCCCAGTCACCCAAATCAATTGAGCCACAGCTCCAACATGAAGCACTACAAAAACTTTATAGTCATGGTTTAATATTGAAATGGGTCAATATGAGATAGGTTGACAGGGGTATTTCCCTTCTGTCAGAGTTAATGAAATAACTGCCTTGCACTGTGGTGGTAGTGTTTTATCAGTTTTTAATATAACAGTAAACATTTTGGTTCGGTACTATAGGATTGGTTGCTTAAATTCTTTCCATAATTCGATTGGACATCCATTATTGTCCTGTGACTTTTCCAGTTGCTGATTAATAATCTGCATATGAACTTCCCTCTTAGATATTCGTCTTGCTAGCTTCTTTCTCTGTCTTCTTCACTGAGAGTACTTAACTCTTAAGTCCTTAAGGAATTCTCTGAATTGTACCTTCCAGTTCTCCCCAGTTCATTGCTACATATAAAGCTGCTTAAGGAATTTTCAAAACACTTGTTCCTTACCCCCTAGGGTCTATCACCATGTCTGTATGTCTATCCCTAATCTTTTCTGTATATATTCACATTTTCTGCTGCCTTAACCTTAGTGTAAGCACTATTTGTTTGGACACCCAACCTAGATAAAAAGCTCTTAATGTTATTTTCTTTTGTCCCATCATCTCATTTCACTTATCTAATTCTTGTCTCTCCAGCTTTTGTTAACTCTTCCAACTGCTGTTCCGACAGACCCCCCCCCAATCCTCCTGCAGTTCCTTCATCTTGCTCCATAATTTTCTCTTTTGATACTTCCCTTCCTTCCATTCCCATTTTTCATACTTCCCACCTTCTCCTTTGTCTGCTTTAACTTTATCCCAACTTAACAATATGCCTTCATCATTCCATTCTTCCCAAGTTAAGTGTTTTCTGTTGTATAATAACCCCTTTTTGCCCTCTTTCATTGTCCAACTATTATCCATTCTCTAGTATCCATACTCTGTCTTGTCCTGGTTTAAGATTTCTTCTAGCAGGGGAGCATGATTGAAGATCAGTGTAGTAAGTGTATAAATACCCCTGACGAGGCCCTCATTCTTTTGTTATGTATACAGTATCCAACCATGACTGCGACACGTTTCTCCTGAAAAGAAGGTAAAATGTCTCCTACCTTGCCCTCTTTGTTCTAGATCCTATAGCCCTTCTACTTTATATTATGCAACATTTTCTCTTCCCTTGAAAAAACTCTTGTCTCAGTCCACTACTTACACCCCCTTTCCTATTACTATGTTCCAAACACCAGTAGTAATTCCAGCTCTCTGTACAATTACAGTAATTTCACTCACAGCCTCCTTTTTCTTACCTGAAGCTTTTTGGGAAATTGGATGTTGCATAGAGTTGTTCCACAGTCTCCCACATTCCTTTCAGTAATACATGGTAATAGTTTGAAATTTCAGGACCTGCTAGACCGAGTCCTGAAATATGGAGACTGAATGACTAGAAGAACGGACTTACATATACTAAGTCTAAGATGCCTTTTCTCTGAATATTCCTTTTTCTCAGAGGTGTGGTGATCTCGGAGTTGGTATTTATAAGTTGGGGGGGGTGTAATCCCTACCTGCCATATTGATCAATATTCTTATCTGTCCAAAGGGGGAGCATTTCTTTTAATAAGGGATCTGATGATGTCTTTTTCGTACGTTCCTCAACCGATGTGGCTTGAATTAGACTTGGGCTCAATACTCAAGCTCCTCTCCTTACCCATAATCCTCTTTTCTCCTTAGTTACCTCAGATCTCGTTTGTCGCTTTAGCGTTTAGACATGGTCAGCTTGAGTAGTTTGCTGGATAAAGTAAATTTCTGGTTGTCTTGGTCACTTTTTCTTTGTCTTCACTTCCCCTGTTACCTAAATACGTTATGAAATATGTTATGCTGTTAAATGCCTTTGTAAGGTGTAGATATGCAGCGTGTATTTATTTGTCTTCATCTGTTGCTGCAGTAACCTTCTCAACAATGTTAACTAGTTTAAGTAGGCAGGATCTGCCCTTGACAAATCCAGACTGGGTTTAGTTAAGAATTTGTAGGTTACCTATGTCCTTGTATATTAATGCATAATGATCTTTTCCATAGCCTTACTGGTGAGGAGTGTCAGTCCTGTGGGTCTGTAATTACCCAGGGTTTTAGATACCCACATTTTTACAATGGAATGACAGTTGCTATCCTCCATTCATTCAGTATGAAGTCTGTTTGGAGGCTGATATTGAACAGCCTCTTAGGAGGTGTGACAAGTCATGCTTCAGGCTGTCCACCAGACAGCCCAGTATGCTATCTGGCCCAAATTAAGTAGTATTCTTAGCCTTGGATACCATCTTGAGAATTAGGTCTTGGGAGATTTGAGCAGAATGTAGATGCAAGTAATTGATTTAGGAATATAAGAGGGGAGAAGTGAGTGAAGTTTGAACAAAATTTGTCTGCTAGTACATTGGCTCTGTCTTCTGTGTTGAAGTATGTGCATTGTTTCTAATAATTCTAACACAGTTACTTTGTGGTTATTATTTGCCTGGGCGCTGTTTTTAGCCCATATCTGGCTTTGTTTGATTGACCCAGAACTCCTTAAGTTTAGCAAGAGTGTTGGCATCTTCACAACTAAATTTACTTTTGCATGGAATGATAGATTTATTTATTTATTTAACATTTGTTAACTGGGAAAGTCTGACTTGGAACAAAGCCAATTTTCAGCAGAGACTCTGGGAGAAACACCCCCAAACGCTTGTCTTTGTAACTTGGGATAAAACCAGAGCACCCAGAGGAAACCCACACGAATGCAGAGAGGACATGCAGACTCCACACAGAAGGAACCCCAGCCAAGAATTGAAGCAGAGAACCTCTTGCTGTGAGGTGACAATACTACCGCTGCACCACTGTGCCATCCAATTTTTTTTTTTATTTTATTATAGAACTTGATTTATATAGGGTTTCTCCACAGGAGCCTGTTTTTTTTTAAATTTAGTATTGCGTTTACTTCTGAGTGGGCAGATGTGTCTGTGCAGCTGTGCAGCTGTTTATTTATGTATAGAATTTGGTGGTAAATGATTTTGTATAACCAGCAGGTTTCCAAAATGGAAGGGGCACTTGAATTTAGATAGATCATTTCTCAGTTTTTGTAGATTAGGCTTTGCATAATTTGTGAATATGAAGGTATTGGAAGATGCTTCCAGCTTCAGTCTTAAGGTTACAGTGACTGATCTGTGGTCTGATTTGACTGATGCGAAAGTTACTTTTGGTGGGGAGCAAAGCTTTCCCCTTATTGGTAAGACAAAGTCCATAATTCTATCACCCCTGCCAGTGGTGCAATATGGAGCATGACTTGTGCTTTTCTAGGTTGACTTTCAATAAACAGGTGTTGGCTTACACTTCAAGGCCTTGCAGTGTACACTTCCATGTGCAGTATCTACTCCATGTAGGAGCAAAGGGGGGGTTGACGCTTGAAAATCTAACTTCAACTTCTCAAGGTGAGATCATGAGGATGACACTTTTTTTATGGATATTAAAACTTGGACTGAGACAGATTTGCTGTTCCTCAGAAGACATTCATATGAAACCTAGTTCAGAGATGGTTCTACTACATGTTCTACTGTAAACAGATTCAGACTTGTTCTTATTGTCCTGTTAATGCTTACACTTGTTTCTGTCAGTATTCAGAAGGTTTGTTGGGTCTTCTGTACACCTGTTTTTTTTTCTGAGTGTGTCGTTTGTCATCTCTTCTCCATTTTTTCCTTTTAATCTTGCCATTACTGATAGCAACTGTACATGAAATGCCAGTTGAATATAAATTCTGCCCTTAGAAAAATATTTTGGTTCTTTTATAACAGTATTGATCACAACTGCAGTCGCCTTAGTTATATGAGTTATATCCTGCCAAGGATATAAAGCAGCGGCCAGCTTTCAGAGCTTCAGGGCACCTTCCACACACCCAAACTGTTAGGCACCTGGAGCTGAGCTGACTAAAAGACATGTTCGCCAGCGAAGCCTTTCATATCTTTTCTGCCAAAGAGAAGGAAGCTGAGCCCTGAAGGGGCAATGCTAGGAACAACAAAAAGTAAATGTCCACACCCTGGCATAAAAAACGCACCAAAAAGCAAGAGAGATGGAGCAGCTACTGCAGCAGTGATCATTCAAACATGCTGTTACTTACACAACTCTACTGTGTTCATCATATTAATCACTGTTGCAGAAGCCTTAGCTATATGGTAGATTAACCTTGCTAACTACATTTGCAAGGTGGAAGGAGAAGAGTCCAGCAGCCCCTGGAGATTTTTTTCTTAGCAAATCCTGATCTGAACCGAAAGAAGGAATCAATCATATAGTGCTTTGTAACATCTGGTGTTATGGTAGGTTTACTTAACATAGCTGTACATTCCTTTTCATCTTACTGAGGAATGGTCAGCTGCTTACCTACAGACCAATCAGAATATGCCCCTTTCTCATTTTCTCTTTCTTGGGTTCTATGCAGTTACCTGCTGCTGCATTTGGATAGCTTTTGACAGCTGTCTTGGTATTTTCCTTTTTAGTTTCCGTTATTCAAGTTCAAATACTCCTTTTCCCATGTTCATTTTAGATTGGTCAGTCCCTGTACCAATCCTTTCTTGATGGTATATTATCTTTTTTTTCATCTATTCTTCCAACCCTATTCTTTTTAAGGACATAACTTCCCCTTTGCCTTTGAAAAATTATCTGTATTAATAATTAAAGCTACTGCTTTACGTTACTTTTTTTGTTACTTATGTTTTGTGGGCTTACTACAATTTAAATTGCCAGATCAGGTCAGCCACTGCTCTTGCACTAAATTACATTATCTTTCCTGTGATCCTTGATCTTGGTGCTCCACTCTGATTATGCCCGGGGCCCCCTGTGTATAAAGCCTTATATTTATTAAAGAGATTTAATATGAAGTTCTTTGGGTCTGGGCATAAGTGGAAATGTCTTGCTTAAGTTGATACTGTACATTTCCTCTATTTATTTTTAAGATTTGTTGCTGTTCATTATTTTATCATTCTGACTGTGGTTATCCTTGACATCCATCAGTCACACTTTAAGTGCTAGCCTTCCTAAGAGTGCTGTCAGAATGGAAAAATCTGAAGTCTTGGGTTCTGAATGTGTTTATATTTCTTGTCTCACAGTATAGGAGTAACTCTCAAAGCAGTCTTGAGACCTTTGGAGATGAAATTTCAAAAAAGACCAGGGATAGGATAAATCTTAACAGTGAGTGTTCTATGAAGGAAAGGCTGTCAAAGTAGGATTAAGTCAAGCTTGTGACTATACCCTGTATTGTGGTGCCATAGAAGTTTGTTGTGCATTTCTTCCTTGCATAATTCTCCATGGATCTACAAAACTGAAATCCCCGCACAACTCTTGATAAGCTACAATGCCTCTATGATATTTTGATGGCTTGGCATCAGTTGTATCCAGTTGCATCTAGTTGTATCTATGAGCAGTACAGAATTACATATCAGCTTGGAAGTCTTAGTTTCCGTTGATACTGGTGCTTTCTGTAATTAGTGTTTAAATTATTTCCTTTAAAAAGGCATGGTCCCGTACACTTTATTTTCTTGTTATACAAATAATGGGTTGAAAAACTGTTGCAGGTTATTTGGGGGGGGTAGCTGGTTGGGATAGTGTAGTGTAAACACTCCTTAGTCTGCTTTTCTTGATGACTACATATGTAAATCTTTGCAGCTGTAGAATACATTCATGCAGTAAAAAGTATGGGGTGGGGAATTCCATTGTTTGGGCACTAAACATGCATATTTGGAAGTGGAGGTAGCACATGGTCTACTTTGATTCTCCTAAGAAGAATTTCATTATATTTTTTCCTCTCCATCTCCAGAGTGCATTGCTTTCTTATTAGCTGAAGGGCCCACTGCTGACTAGAGTCTTGCCCATAACTTCATCCCCAGTGGCCATCACTAATTGTGGCCAGTTCTGACATTGTCACTTTCTGATTGGCGAACCAGACTAGACAGCATAGCTGGTTTCTACAGTGTCCTAAGTATCGGGGACTATTCTTAGCTCTTTTTCTGACCTGGCAATGGTCTGTCCAGGTAAGTGCAGGAGTTCAACTAAGTCCTGGTGGCCAGAAAGTGAAGTTGCAAGGAGCAGCCATCATACTATGGTAAACTCTTTTTCTTTTGTCAGGTTGGTAGGAAGTCCAGAAAGTATAACTCCCACCTGTGCATGATATTTGGAGTTTCAGCATGCAAGAAGCATCCCTACCTCCACAGTTGACATTCTCTGAAGCCATTCCAAGACATATCTCTGGACAGTGTTTCATCCATAACCAGAAAATCATCAACCCTGGAACAGCCCAAGAATGTGTTTCCCTTTCTTGTCCCCAAGCAGAGGTACCACACCTCTTCACTGATATCTTCCACCCTGCCGTCTCCAGCAGGTTTCAGATTGCTTATTGGACTCTGATTACCTGTACAACACTCCGGGCTATATTCCTGTGTGCCAAGATAGTGGCAGTGGTTCATTCTTCTTTGCTGCTGTTAACCCTGTTCTTTCTTTTTGCCAGCTGCCTTAACTCCATACAACCAGTCATTGAATGGGTCTGCCTGTATAGAGGGAGGTGCTGCCTGTCTTGACATTGCATCACTTGTATCGGGGATCTTCCATCTCTGGGTAGAAGATGGAACAGGTGCCTTGTATGCCAAGTCAGTGGTGGGGATGGCAGGAAAGCCATGGGATGCATAAATGCTGTGCCATAATATATAGTCAGTGTTGTTTTTTTGGTTTGCCATATTTTTCTAGTTTGTGCATGTAATATAGAGGCTAAGATATGTATGCTTGTATTTTGTGATTGACTTTCCTGATATCTACCCCTTCCCCCCATGCATGTTGCCATCCTTTTGGAGCTAAACTATGGAATCGGTAATCCAGCATGTTTGCCTCATAACAGTTAGATAGGAGTGGCAGAAAATTTCACCTTTGTCTGCATGATTCTACTTTCCCAGGTTGACCTTTAGAGACCCTTGATGTTAGTCAAGCTTTGTTCATCACTGCTGCAAATGTGAGGATCTGTCCATGCACCACTGGAAATGATTTGACCTTTTATAGGCCTTGCCTGTTGCAGTGAGTATCATAAACATTGTCATGGCAGAGGATGAAGTAAAGTGCCATGTACAACAGATGTTTAAAAAAATGTTGGGCTAAGCAACATGCAACCCCTTTGTGTAATTTCAGACCTGAAAACTCTTGATTTTTGATGTATTAACTTAGAGATCTATGGGTTTTATGAAACTGTAACTCCCAAAGTATATTTTTGCACTTTTAGTCCACTTTGTTTGTAATTTTGCTTTGTGGTCTTTGGTCTTGTCTGGTGCACTTTAGATGATTTCAGTTTGGTTTAAGGAAATCATCTTCACCGCTCCTGTTAATGTCTTTTGTTTGTGATTGATTTGTTTGCCACTTTGAATTTCTGTATGCTTGACACTGGGGCAATATTCATTCATCCATTTCTGTCTCTGTCTTAAAATTGTAAATAACACTTGGCATAGATTATAAAAAAAAACACATTTCCTTGTATATTTTGGATACAATGATATTGGTTTTCCACCTGCTGTTATACTGCTGCCTGCCATTTTGTGCAAATACATAGCACTTTTATTTACGAAATTTGCAAGCAATTTTATCAGTATGCATTCAACAGGATTATTAGAGTTGAGATAACAATACCAAAGATGCCTTGCATGTCTAATTTTGGAGCTCTGAAAGAAAACGTCTTGCCTTAAACAAATACATGAAGGCTGGTAAAAAGTAACTGAAACTGGAACTCGTGTTTATGATGTATGTACGTGGCAGCGTTTACTTTTATTTCTTTTCAGTTTTCAGATGATTTCATGCCAGTTGCCTATATTTTCTTTTGTGTTTAAAATGGATGCCGAATAAGTGGTTACATTCTCATGGGAGAAATTCACTGCACAGCTGTATTCATTATGAATTTTGTTGCCCAGATTAGAGATTATCTAATTTACTAACACTGTCTGGGAATGCAGTTCTTTGGCTGATTTCACTCGCACCTTTATACTCCTATTATGCCTTCTGGCTGATGGAGTTCTGCACTCAGTCTTTAAATGCATACTGAATAAAGATGGGTTTGATTGATGACTTGCATTATTGTATCTCATGCTGAAAGCGGATTGGTGCAAGTGTTTTCTTCATTTGAAATAGTGTCAGATCAAATTACTTTTAAAATGAATTTTTCTTTCCTTAAAACAAATGCATTTGCTGTAGACTCCAGTTACTTACAATTTTAAGAAATGTGAACTTCTTGATTATTAAACTACTGTTAACATTGTTTGAGATGAATATGAACATTAAAAGTGCTACTAATGCCTTGAATAATAATTTTAAGACCCATCATTATTCCTTCATGGTTGTTGAACATTAAGATTGCATACTTTCGTAGACATGGTACCTGATAAAATACCTTTAACTTCATCTTTTGTTCAGGCAGCAGGGGCAAGAATCAGGTGACATTAGGGCATCATTTACAACCGGTTTAGATTTTTTTATGTATTTGCTTAACTCCATCTCCTTGCTTATCAGCAGGCAGTGTGTAATGTCTGCTATTTTAGAGCCAGATTCTAGAATGCTTTCTACTTTTTGACAGGTTGCTACCTCCGTAGCACCTGTTCATGTTGGGATTATTCCTCTTGGCCTTTGCCCACTGGATTCTCTGGGAGTGAGCTCATGATCAGCTACCTTTCCTTGATGAGAGCACTGGTGCTCAGCTGTTTACCTGCCCCACCAGCTTATTTTTTTGTACCCCAGTGTGGTTCTTGGACATGGTTACAGTGAAGGCTTTATTGCTGTGCTCCATGGAGCAGGCTTATTTAATGTTGCATTTTACAATTTTCTGTAAAACAGCTTGGTCATTTTAGATGCCTCTTTCACTTTTCCTTCTCTGAAAGCCTGTTACTGTAACTGAAGTTATATCATTTAAAGCAAAATATGATCCTGTTTGAGTGGAAAAATTGTACTTTGCAGTATTAGTACACTGTGTGAAGAACTACTGGCATGTTGGTTCAGTGATTAAGACTTCTCTGTCACAGATTTTTGCCTCCATGGTTTAGTCCAGAACTCTGGTTGCTTTTGCATATTCTCTCCATGGCTGTATTAATTTTCTCAGCACTGTTGTTTCCCTCCATGTTCAAGAAACATGCTGTTTGACTGGGCTGCCCTAAACTTCACATGTATTGCATATCCCTTGCTCAGGTTATGGTTAAAATTAATTCCTTGAAATTCTAACTTAATTGCACCGTTTTAGTTGAGCATCTTCACATTTTTGAAGTAGTTTTGAAATTCAAGTTAGTGGAAATGTTGGTAATTTAGTTCTGTAGGTTTAATTTAACAAATGTACCATATACAGTGAAACATTTTAAAATGATTGCTTATTTTATTTTTGATATGAAATAAATATGTAAAGGAAAATATGTTTATGGCCTTTGTTTAATGGCCTTAACTGAATCTGTCCATTATTTTCAAGCTTTTGAAATTATCAGAAATTGTTAGGTTGTTCCAGAAATATTTTGTTGAATGTGTTTGTACACATTTTGGAGGGGATCATGTACTGTGTATCTGAAAACCACGCAGTCTCAAACAGTAAAGCATCTGTTTTAAAAACCTGAGTAAATGACATAAAGGTAGATAATTACCAGAAAATGGATTCTGGCAAGATCCAGGTACCTAAAACTGATCTTTTGAAAAAAAAAAAAAAATCAGGTGGCAAACGCAATTTTTTTTTTTTTTTTTTTGCCAGCTTACAATTGACTTCACATCCATTGCTTTTCTACATGCCATGGCTTGTCCTACCCAGTGGCAGTTTCCTGGGAGATTCTCCTGTTGTAACCCATTGTTATGCGAGTCCAAACACCTTATTCATGGGTGACTTTAACCTTGTGTAGACTGAGAAACATAGACTGTCTCAAACTGGCAGGCACAATGCTTCCTGGACTTTATTAACACAAAAACCCTGGAACAGAAAGTACACGTAACAGCCAGAAGGTCAAACATGGTGGATCTGGTACTCAACAGCATGGGAGAGCATTGCACCCCCGGTCACATCCTCATATGATTTGAAGTAAAAAATCAACTGAGAAAATCCAGCTAAACTAGTAACAGTTAAGAACTATTCAAAGGCAGACTGCATCCTATTAAGTGACAGTTTGTCAAACTGAAGCCCCCCCCCCCAACCTTGAGAGCACAGTCATCTGTGTAGAATTATTCAGAGAGTCAATATACAAAGATGTGAATGGCTGCTTAGAGGCTTCCATACCTACCAGAAATAAACCTAAAATAAACAGTAAAAACAAACCTCACAGGTGTCACCTAAGCAGGAGTATGTAATAAAAGAAGAAAACCCATGGTCAGAATCAGAAAAAGCAACTTCCTTAAAGAAAAGTGCTGTCGTATATAGCTAAACAAGAAACTAAGAGGTCTAATTCCTCTTAGATATAGAGATATCTACTTTTACTTAGTTTCATTTTTAGTTTCATTTTTAAATAGAAATCTTAATAAATACATACATTAATACATAATTAAAAAGGCTGGGAATGGCCTTTTAGCATCACGCTAACCATGTGGAGGCTAGTAAGTGAGAGCCTATGCTCACTTGTTGATCCCTATGCTGTTTGTATTGCCTTTTGGGAACTAGTTTCTAACTTACAACAGCTACTTCTCTCCCTCATGGGGGTTAATCAAAACAGTTCCTTCCCCTACTTAGTCTAGAAGCCATTGTTTTAGCCTTTCGCAATAGCCGTCATGCTATCAGCCATAAAGTTAATTATCTCTACATTTTTCTATAACAATTAAGGGTCTCATGGAGTAGATACCTCAAATAGCTTTTTAATAACTAGTAACATCCAGTGAGTGCTCTGCTAATCTCAAAAGATAACTCCTCTACCATTATGACTGGCATACTAATCTAGTGAGCAAATGGTAACTGTGGAATGCTAAGACTACATTAAGGGGAACTATTTAGAGGGTAAAATCGCCGGAATATCTGTCCCTTTTAGTCTCTGCAAATTTCTATAGAATTGTTAAATAGGGCACCATATGTTGTAATAAATAATGTGCTGCCTCCTTTGTCCAAAGCTTAGTGTAGTTATGAGCCTGCCTGCTACCAGCCCTAACTCTCACCAGGTGATTATATACAGAAATCCTGATATTTCTCTATGCATTCTTCCTGATTTATGGTTGTACTGTTTTTCGCATGCATTTATGTCTGTTTATTTCTTTAAGCTAATGAGTAATATGTTGTCCTATTGAGCCTACAGAATATGACCTGCTAGATAATTAATATCACAGAATTGCAAGCCCACTTATGATACTGGTAACTTCTAGCATTAATAAGTGAATGTACAAATGCTAACTGTTTTTTATAATTATTATCTTAACTATCATACTTTATGCTAGCTTCTTGCTACTCACCACCACTGTTCTCTCTCTCTCTCCCACAAGTACCCTAATCTTCATTGTACTGTTCCAGTCTATAATTTCTGAGAACCTACCTACCTGGTGACAAAGGACCCGTCCAACAAATAAACGGTGGTTTCATCTCTCAGCCTCTACTCCCTGCTCCCTCTCTCAAGGAAACAAGAAAGTATGTTATCTATGTACTTCCTGTAAAGCATACTACCGTCCACTGTTACTTCAGGGGTTCTAAAGCATGCTCTGAGCCTGGTCAGCCAGCAGCCTTTTACCCCCCCCCCCAACTGGCTACCCTGTAAACAAAACTCCTACACCACCTCTTAGTAACTTTCCCCCTTCTCAAATCTGACACTAGCTAACCCCCCTTACTGTATTGCCTGTAATACTAACTGTCCAGTAGGTGACACCCCTATCCCATCCTTTATTTTCTCCTGCTTATCCATCTGTTGTTCTGCTTTTGTTACTCTATACTTCTATGACCTTGAACTACTCTGAAACCTCACACTTTACCCTTTATTCTAACTTGCTACACTCTCCTGTTTTTCTAATAGACTCCTTACTTATCTCTGCTCCTTCGCACTTTAGACTTACTTAACTTACCTTCAGTAATCTGCTCTGCTGATTGTTTCTTCTCTAGCTGCTCCATTGCCTGTTTCTATCCGCTCCGTTCGCCCTGTGGGCTCACTCCGCTCCCCTACCCTACCCCCAATTCCCACCCACCCCCAGTGGTCATACACATGACCACTCCCCCTTTTCTCATCCTATCATATACCTCATCATCAGCAGACCACTTCCCTATCCCTGTCTCTCCTAATTAGTACTAATTAACTCTCTTTTGAATGACTCCCTCTCCTTTCTAACCATCCACTGCACTACTTCCTAATTCTACCTCTTATCCAAACCTCCACTAATTTCTTACCTACATATTTTAAACCCTGCTCAATCTCTTGAAACACTCTCTCCTACTTTCTACATCACCTACTAACACAAACTACTCCCTACTTAAATCTATTTATTACTATGCCCCCAACAAATAAAACTATTTTCACAAACCTACTACTCTTAACTACCACAATAGCCTGTCTTACCATACATTACTCACTCACCTCCTTTGAATATCTTTTTCTTCCTGAACAAAACCATTACATCCAACAAACTTTACCATCTTCTTTCATCTACTCCCTTAACCACAGTAACATAACCTGTACCTCCAACTATATACTACCGAAATATCACAGAGCAACCCACATTATTTACTTCACTACCAAAAAGACTTTTAATAACCTCTCTAAACTCCTTAAATCTCTACAATACCCCCAGCAACACCCCCCTCCTAGACGGTGATATTCATCCAAACCCTGGCCCCAATACTGACTATACCAATAACCTTGACAATTTAACAGTGCCTGTGGTTTTTACATTAACTAAACCATCTAACTCCCTCTTGATAGCTTACCTTAACATTATAATTATTAACAATAAAATTTCCCACCTGCATGCACTCCTTGATGTGCACTCATTTGACAGTCTATGTCTTACAGAAACTTGGCTAAAACCATCTACTCTAGACCAGGAAATTAGCTCTCCTGGCTATAACATCCTTAGATGTGACCATAAAATCAAAAAAGGTGGAGGTATAGCCATTCTCTATAAATCTAACCTCCAAATTTCCCCCTTTAATGTGCTTCCATCATTAGACACCAAATCTGAAATCCTAACTACCAAACTCCACATCAATAACGCCAAGTCTATCTGTCTAATTTGCATGCATCTCCCCCCAGGTAATAATACCAGTACTCTTGAAAGCCTATTTAGTTACCTTTCTACCCAACTACCCCAGGAGACCATTGTACTGGGTGACTTTAACATCGACTGGTCCACCTGCAGTTCTCCTAACCCTACTAACCACATAAACCTCTTTGGATTCTCACAAGTAATAACCCCTACTAGAATCCACAAACCTAGCAGTAAGGAAACTACTCTGGGCTGGATCCTTATTAATAGCCACCCCAAAACTTATACTCCAGCAACCCTTCCCGATGATATCAGTGACCATATGCTTACCTACATTATTAGACAAAAAGTGCATATTCCAACTACTCATAATCTCAAAACCTCCCGCTTAAAAAAATTCTTTAATCCAGACAGCTTCCTAAACAAATTGCAAGCATGTGACTGGTCACCACTAACCCATCTTGAACTTGATGAGGCTGTTACCTACTTTAATACTAACTTTCTTCAAATCGTTGACTGCCATGCACCTTATCGCTATACTAGAATAAGAGTCAAATCTGCCCCATGGCTCACAAAACAAACTAGGCAAAAGATACTCCTCGGAAATAAAGTACTCCTCGGAAATAAAGTCTGGGCTAAATGGAGAGCTACCAAATGTCCATCTGATCACCTCCACTTTAAACAGGTAAGAAATGCCACCAAGAAGGATATTCATAGAGACAAAAAAGACTTCTACCTTCACCTCCAACAAACCAGTCAACAAACTCCACAAAAATTTTGGTCAGGGATAAACAAACTTCTTCAGCCTGGTCACCCTACTACTCCATACCTAGCCGGTTTCAACCATAACAACTCCAACCAGATCCCTGAAGCCTTTAATAACTACTTTACAGAAGTCATTCAAACCCTGGCCAATTCCTTACCACCCTTCACTGCTTCCCAACTAAATACCTGCATGTCTTCATTGCCTACCTTTCAAATACAACCTGTATCTACATCTCTCATCTGTAAGCTACTTCAAAAATTGAAACCTTGCACCCCTTCTGCTGACAGTCTTCCATCTGAATATCTACAAATTGCTGCAGAAGCCATAGACTATCCTATCTCTATCCTTATTAACAGAACTATCTCAGAAGGCAAAATACCTGCTTTATGCAAAGTATCCCACACCATCCCTCTACATAAAGGTGTACCTTCTATTGAGCTTTCTAACTTTTGTCTTATTGCTTTACTCTCTCCATTAGCTAAGTTAATGGAAAAATGTATTCACAAACAACCACTTACTACAAAATAACCTACTAGCAAACTGCCAACATGGCTTTAGGCCATTCCATAGCACATCGACTGCCCTCTTATCCTTTACCGACTCTATATATAAAAATCGTAACAATAACTCTTTTTCCTCTTTACTGTTTATTGATCTGTCTAAAGCCTTTGATATGGTTAACCATAACTTACTTCTAGACAAACTAAAGGCCCATTTTCTCGATCCTGAAGCTATACAATGGTTTAGGTCTTATTTGGAAAATAGACAACAAGCAGTACTTTGGCATAACAATCTGTCTTCACTACTCCCAGTAAATATTGGAGTACCCCAAGGCTGTATCTTGGGTCCCCTACTCTTTTCCTTATTTATTAACAATCCACACATGAACATACCTCAAGCCACCTGCATTCAATATGCAGACGACTCCACCTTAATCTGTACAGCCAAGAATATAGCCTCTCTCTACTCCCTCACCCAAACTGTTTTTCATAATGTTGAAAACTGGTTTATGCAACACTGCCTCGTCCTAAATCCCCAAAAAACAAAACTACTGCTTTTTACTCCAACTCATAAATCACCTAATCCATTCTTCTCTGTAACCTCTAACAATGGTACCAACATAACCCCAGATACTACAACCCACCTACTAGGTGTAACAATTGATAATCGTCTCGGCTATGATGACCACATCAACTCCACTATAAAGTCTGTTAACAAAAAACTTGGTACCCTCTATAGAATTAAACCCTTCCTTACCCCTTCTGCAAGGAAAACTATTGCCCAGACCCACCTCATATCCACCCTTTTCTATGCCTCTGTTATATATATACTAACCTATCCAAAAACAACCTCTCTAAACTCTCCACCTGTTATAATAGCGTAACTAGATTCATCACATGCTCCCCCTTTAAAACTCACCACTGCCTCAACCTCAAACAACTTGAATGGCTAGAATTGCAAAACCATATACTCTGTCAACAATTGCTTATTACTCAAAAGATCCTATACCACCCTAACAACACCCCTATCCTCACTAATCTAATTACACCATATAAAAATCTAGCAACACTGCGCTCTGCTAATAAGCTTCTAGTTTCCTCAATTAAAGCTAACAACAAAGCCGGTGATTTACTTTTCTCAAACACTGCAGGTAAAAACTGGAATCAGTTTCCTTCTGAATTATCAACCCTTGCTTCCACTTCTCTATTTAAAAAACATCTTAAAGAACATCTGAAAAATCATTGGCTGTGTCCATGTGCTAACCCAGACTGATATATTTTTCCCCTTCCTGCTCTTACCTCTATCCCTACTCCTCTAACCTATGCCTCCAAATCTAGTTACTGCTCTTTTCTTCGTAATATGAGGATAAAATATAAGTTATTTCTCTCTTAATTGAGCCTTGCTCATACCTTCTAGTGTGTTTTGTATAATTGTTTAGTATAATTTTTACTAAAATTGTTATAGTTTATAATTTTATTATTATAATTTTTCTTTTGACCAATGCTACCCCTGTATTGTGATTTTTCATGTCTTTTTACATTGTTAACTTTGTCACTGTTCATGCTTGGAGCTTTTCTTCCCGGGCCTCTACTGAAAATGGACATATATCCAGTTAGACTAGCCCGGTCAACAAATGTAAAATAAATAAATAATAATTAAGTCTAACAAGGTCAATCTGTGAGGCCAGGATGGTTTTGCAGGCTAAGGACAATCAGAAGGCCTTCTTCAGCTATGTCTGGAACCTTGAAGGTAACACACAGCAGTATGCTGAACTGGTGGTGAGCAGTGCCATCTACACTGATCAGGGTGACATAGTAATTCTACTGGCTGAAAATTTCAGCTCAAACTTCACTGCCCACTCCTGTCCAAGTACCACCAGGTGAAATCCCCTCAAGCATACTTCACCCAGCCATCAGCAGGGACCAAGTGCTGGCAGCACTTGCTATAGCCAAGAACACTGCCTCCAAGGGTCCCAACAGCATCCTTGGTAGCCTCATGAACAGTCTGAAATTTGACCTATCAGGACCATTTGAGGCACTCTGTAACAGCAGCCTTGAAACAGGCAATGTTTTGAGTTAATGGAGGGCTGCAACTATTATTCCCATTCACAAGGGTGAACCATCAGCTGACCCAGGGAACTACAGATCTATCAGTCTGACAAGTCTAATATGTAAAGCCATGGAACAAATTATCATGGAAATTATAAACAACGACATTGGCAACCTACAGACACTGTCCCATCCCAATTTGGCTTTGAAAAGGAAGGGTCATGCCCTTATCCTAGTAGACTTTGAGAGGGTTGCCAAGCTAATAGATGAGGGTAAAACAGTGCATACTGTGTGTGTTGACATGGTTATGGCATTTGATACAATACCCCACTCAGGCATTGTCAAGTTCTCTGAGCTAGGCCTAATCCCTTGCATAACTTCCTGAATTGCTTCCTGGCTCACAGACAGGACCTACGATGTCAGGATCACTGAGACCACCTCCACAAAGAGGTCACCAGTGGAGTACCCCAGAGCTCCGTACTGGGCCCACTTCTGTTTGGCATCTACGTCTCGGAAATCAAGGTAAAGCTAAAGGCCTGTGGCTTCCCAAGTTTGCAGATGACTATAACTTGTGAGCTATTATAGATTCCCCCCAAATTATAAACATCTTGCAAGTGGGTTTAACACACACAAATGACCAGTGTTAAAACCATGGCACAAAACTCAATGCCAAAGAATGCATTATAATGTCCTTTGAGAAAACTGTCAACCCGAGTTACTCTATTGATAAAAATCCCCCAAGAGTTGACCCACTAGTAAGGGATCTGAGAACGTATGTAGATAGCAGTCTGGCTTTGACCAACACATAACTAAGATTACAAGAAAATCATTCTGTGTCCCCAACTTATAGGTAAGGGTATGGCATGCAGGCCAGGGAAGTTATAGTCCTACTGTACTCAGCCCTTTTCAGAGATGTCACTGAATGCAGTGCCCCTTTGGCATGTATCTAACCAGATAATTGCAATAGTTGTGATACCCCCAAAGGTTTCTCCCCAGTAGAATTCGGGGCATGAACAGCCTGTCCTACACTGACCGACTGAAGGCTTTATCTCTGTATTCAGTCTGTTACAGGCTGCTGAGAGGGGGGCCTTTGCCTGGCTTACAGGGCTTCCTCAGACACAGCCCTGATGGCTCTGTTGCACATGTGCAAAACAAACAGCACCAGAAACACTAATTCCAGGTATCTGAACTTTGCTTGTGACATAAACAAAACTTGCTGGGGAGACAGATGCGTTTCCCAAAGGATCCTTGCACCATGGAATAGGCTCCACATCCTTGTAAAACAGACTTCATCCCTGACCGTATACTAACAAAACCTTGACAGTTGGATGGGAAATTGTAAACTTACCCCCAGTCTGGGACCCATGTCCATTACAAACAGAGCCAGGCAATAAGAAAAGAGTTATCCTAAACAACACCCCTATACAAAGCCTTAGTTATCTGTCTACTAACATGCCCCCCAGTATGATATTTGGAGGCCAAATGGTGTGGGGTGTGTCGCTAGGCTTGTCAGGACCCTAGTGGTCATTAGCCTAGTAACAACCTAAGAACCTGGTTTCCTGGTTATGAAGGAATCTTGGCTGTACTAATTCAACATCCCTCTTGCACTTGGGAGAGAACTGGAAAAGCCAGGACCCATCATACTGTCACCAAACTAGGATTTCTTTTTAGTCCTAATTTCCACCCCTACATGCTGTGCTGTCAGGCTAGGCAAGCAGTGGACAGTGTCTTCAGTGTGCATTCCACCCAGGGCCTTATAGGGCAGCAACATATGTTGTTCCCCAGTCTTTGCCATCATTCTGGGTGCTATCCTCAATCAAAGCTGTACTGGAGAGATGACCAACATGATCCCCCCTTGCCCACTCCCACCCATGACAGGCACACCCAGCCTCCTTGCTGGTAGACTCAGTCACCTGAGCTGCTAATCACACTCATCTTATCTGGGTCATAGGGTATTATCCCTCTACATTTCTGGGCTGGATGAATGTACCCTTTTGAATATTTAATGTTCTGCAGTTGTACAGTGCGAAAAAGCATATCACTGGGCCATGATTAAAATAATTTAAACTGTGGGATATTAAATATTACAGTACTTTTTCTCAGTGTGACAATGTTTCTTCTGTTTTAGATCATTTTACTATTTGTTTAGCAATGAGGTCCATCACATATGTATTTACTGTTATAAGCACAATGAACCAATACAGTTTTTTTAAATGCACGTCTACTGGACTGGATGTTCCTAATTACTTGACTTTGTCCCAGAGTGCAACCTACCCATTTTTTTCAGGCAATCTGGGAAAAACTGCACAGTAATCTGGTAATCTGGAAATAACTTTATAAACTCCAGTATTTTATTTGCTGTGGCAAGCAGCATTCTGGAGTTTGTAAGTAGCACTACTTTTGGATGTTAATGTTCACAAAAGCTTCACATCGATGTGTATTACAGGGGAGAAAGACATTCCAAGACATTCCAGCTCCTATAATAAGTAGATTTAACAACTTTATGAAGTAAAGGGGCACAAGTTGGAGAAACTTTGGTCAAGGCATGGGGTAAAGAAAAGAGTGGGGGAAGAGAGGTTTTTGTCTGATTTTTGCCTTCAGAAATGTCCAATACATAGAATGCATGTTGTCATGTTTTATTAGTTATAACTTCATCAAAATTTTGAATCTGAGTGTATTAACACTATTCACTGTTTGAGTCACTTTACAAAACACCCAGTGCTTGCTGTTATGCCATTACCAACTTAACAGTAACACACACTGTTTTATATTATATATGGAAATATGAAAACTGTCATAGCCCCCTTAATAATTATAGCTCTGTCTGTCCCACACTAACCGTTTCACTATACATGCTTAGCAAATCATGATGACTTGTGGATACCAACTTTTATCTCAATTTTATGTCTGATCTGTGCCAGGACATAACACTTCGCAAACAAGTATATTTGTCAAGAGTTTTCTGAGTTTAGAGAAGCCTCCTGTTAAGGCTGTACAAATGAATGCTACTTTCTAGATGAATATACTCTTTTAGGAAGCAGTGAGTTTAATAAACAGGCTTGAAGAATCTACTAGAAGAGGGCATTTTCTGAAAATGTGTAAAAGTGTAACACATTTTATACAAAATTTACATATTGTTAAATATGAAAATTATTAACACTGCTAAAGTGAGAAGATGTTGCATAGAGGGATGAAGACCTGTGACTCAGATGACTGAGTTTGATTAGTGCCTCAGGCACTGGAAGAGTTTAGAGGAGGTGGGACAAATAAGTGGCTTACTTTAACTTGTCCATCTTGGGCTGGGTGACAGTCTAGTGTGTTTCAACTCTGGATCTCACTGAGGATAGGAGAATAGTATATAGTAGTAAACTGGGGATATGTTTGGCTTCAGCCAAGCTGCATAAGCAATAGACTTTCAAGAGGAAATTGCATACTATTCTATTATTAGGGAGGGTGCATTGCAGTTCCCTTGCATTAGCAAGTGTATACATCGGCTGCTGAGGGGTAGAGTTGGCCACATCAGAAAACCCTTGACCGCTGCCTAGATGACCATCTCTTGTGTTTGTCACTTTCATCCAATAAATGGGACTAATTGGCCATAAGAGAGCAGATGTTCAGCAGGCGGTGGCGATAAATAAATAATTTAATGCCAACAAGAGACTTTTTATGTTCACAAGTTTGAAAATGCATCTTAAGCATTAGAGTTGGTATGCAAGGCAGACTTTTGGAAGGAAATATAGGGAGTTGCTAGAGAAGTTGTAGAATTTCAGCCATCTGCAAGATTCTCAGTAGTCAGATGTGTGAACATTGTTAGCCTGTTTTGGCCACTCAGTGACACAATTGGGTCAGAAACAGCTGATATAAAAAGTTTTGTCATCTTTTTTGAATAGCTGTATTTCAGAAAAATCAATTTCCTTGGGTTGTATGGCTTGTGGGATGCTAAAAATGGTAAAAAGAATTGATAATGTAAACAGAGCTGCATGTTTTCAAATTCAGAGCCACAAAGACATCTTAGATATCATACAAAGCCATAGTAGTGATAGCCTGCATGACTGTTTATTTTTTACAGAGCTGAGAAGCTTATCAGGAGATTATAATGTACAAATAGAACCTAATACAGTGCATGATACCTGTAAGGTGAAAATGTATGATTCAGAAATAAAATAAAATAGGGCTTGAAATTGAAAATCCTAGGTGTCATTAAGAAGCAATTAGAGCCAACAGGATGGCAGAACAGTATGGCCAGTGCTATAAAGAAGGAAAATACTTTACTAAGATTTTGCAGATGTCTGCAAATTCAAATCTGAAGACAATCAAATGTTGCTGACAGTTGAAGTAATTCCAAGAATGCCAAATGTTAAGTTTTACTTGATTTTACCATGGAATGCTGAACCACAGTGAGTGAAACACGAAAGGGTGAAAAAGTTAACTTCAGGTATTTTTGTGGAGAGAGGCAAGCCCTATTGCAGCCCCAGACTCGTATATACTAACTGAAGGGAATCACTGTTGACACGCACTTAAAAATTGGATTAGTAGTGGTTTCCTATACTAAACTTCATTCTGTGTTGTGTTGCTTGGCATCTTATGCTTTGGTCAAGTGGTGCTGGGGGAATTTCACCTTAGCCACCTGTAGATATGCTGGTTATTTCAGTACTAGATGTAAACCAGGGTTTCTGCCAGATATAGTGTTATCTATCTGTGTTAGGCTGCTTTAGCTTTCTTTCTACAGTTCTTATTTTTCAGTGGCGTGCACACTGGCAGATCTAAAGCAGTCTGTTTTCCCTCCACTCTCGTAACTTACCTCCCTAGTTGTAGGTAGTAATCAGACACAGTAAACACAGGTAACACCCCTAGGTGGCAGCATACACTCACTCTTAATAGAAACATATATATGTTATGTTGTCCCATCTTGCCTTCATTCTTGCTGGTTGGGTTCGGAGCCGATCCTCTGCTCTGACTCGGCCGAGTTACTGCAGCTCAAGAGCTTTTACTGGCTCAAGGCTAACCCCTATTCCAGCATGCACAGCGGTAGCTACCCAGATCTTGTTTGGTGCTTGCAGCATTGAGATTGCGACTACTGGCTCAGGCTAAGTACTTAGTGCTTTTTTAACTTATATTGTTATCCTTCCAGGGATTTGTTGTTTAACATTGTTAGAGCATTTATTATCCCGTTAGTCTTAACTACCTTTTTTCTTCTTGTTGTGGGTGTTTTTTGGCCATTGTTTTCTTCTCAGGCCTTGCCTTCCCCTTTGAGCCCATTTAAATTAGAGGGTTCTTCTTATTTTCCCCACCCTTTCTAAGATAGCCATTTAAGTTAGAGGCTCTCCTATTGGGGGAGTCACCATTTAAATTAGAGGCTTTCCCCCTTTCTTCTTCTCTTTCCCTTAAAAAAAAAAAAAAAAGTTTTCCTTCTTCTGTTGTTTGGGCTAGCCGTTACAGCCTTTATAATAGTTTTAGTTGTTGTGTACTGTTGGCTATTACAGCTTGTTTTTCTAGTGCTGTGGTAATTTTTTCTGTCAATTATCCACTATGTCCAAAGAATCTAAACCCTCTGGGTTCAAAAATGTAACTCGTGTTGCCAAAAAATGTCCCTTACAGACTGGCACATGAGTTGTGTATATTGTTTAGGAGCTGTTCACCTGCAGGACTCATGTTGTAGCTGACATGCTTTCAGTTCCAGAGCCCTCCAGGAGAGAAGGAATAAGTTAATTTTGTGTGGCCTTCTGAATAACCCTCAAGATTCCTTGTCTCATGGTCCTCAGCCAGCTAAAGTGTCCGAAAAATCCACTAAGCCATTGGTTCCGAGTTCAGAACAGAAAAAATCCACTGTAAAACCTTCGGCTCTGTCAGTTCCCAGTGTTGGCTCTGACAAAGCTAAGTCTCCAGTGTCTCCATCTGTGTCCTTGAAGCCAGTTTGGACCCATAAGAGAACAAAGTCTCTTCCTTTGGAGCCAGTGCGCTCTGCTTCACAATCTCCTTTACTGCAGTCTGGACCAGGCAGTCACTGATCCTCTTCGCACTCATCTCGGTCCTCCAGGCTTTCGGGTCATGATGTGAAGAGAGTGGTCAATAGGCCCTTCAAGTCACAGGCACTTGCTAAATTACTATCTAGCCCAGCCCATAAAGAATTGTCTCTTTCGGCCCATAAAGCTTCTCCATCGGTTCCGACTCTATTGAGCTCGGAGCCGAAGTGCATGGAGGTCGTGGTGGTGGAATTGTCAGCTCCGGTTATTTATCAGTTCCGACACCCACTCCGATCTCCCCGATGTCTGTCCATCGAGGGATCTGGGCACCGAAGTTCTCTCGCCGGCTCCGAGGGGGGAAGTGGCATTGGACCCTTGTCCGACCACGATCTCCCCTTGGAGCTTCGGTGCAGGTGAGCTTGGCTCCCCCATCGGCCTCAGAGCCGTAGCTCTTGGTTCACAGGAGATCTCCAGACTCTTCGGATACAGAGGCTCCTTTGACTTGGGACCATTGCACCTTTGAGGGGATGAGGAGTGTGCTGTCTCCTGAGACTGCTCCACCATCGGCTCCATTGGCTCCTTCTCCCTTGGTGCTTCTGTCTGACTGACCCTCCTCCTGCCTCCAAGCATAGGGAACCTGTGCCCCAGGATGCCCCATTGGGTGGCCTCACTTCTTCCGAAACCTCCCCTGAACATTCAGAGGAGGACGCTTGGAAGAAAAGATGTAAGAGGAAACATCTGGACTCCCCTGAGTCCATCACTTCAGATGTAGACTTGGATGAATCAAAAGGGTCCCCACAGTTCCCCTCTGGGGATGTCTCCTTTTCAGACATCTTGGAAATCCTTAGACAGAGGGGTGGCTGGAAGTCCCTAGCCTCTTCTGAGGATGAGTCTGTATACCTGGATGCATTTGGTTCCCAACAATCACCTCTTGGTTGTCTCCGTCTTTTGACCCACTTTTGTCTGTAGTGAGTCAAAAGGCATGGAGCGCTCCAGAGACCATGGAACCAGTTCCAAGGGGACATAATAAATTTGTTACTGCTCCCAAGGATAAATCCTTCCTTTCCAAGGGGGTCCCTGTTGATGCCATGGTGGTGGCAGTAGCCAATAAGAAGAAACTTGTGGAAACTTTATCTGTCCAACTGCCGAACAAGGAGTCTCGTACAATAGACAGGTATGGGAAGCATATGTTCGCTTCAGTGACCTTTGCTCTCAGGTTGCTGAATTACTTCTCACACTTCACACGACTTCAGAGGGCTCTCCTCAAGGAGCTTGGAGATACCCTGCAAGATCCTACAGCTGAGGGAGTTGCGAACAGGGCGGCTTCCCATTTTGCGACCTTGACTTCAGTGGTTAACTCCTCCATGAGGCTCATTTCTTATGTGGCAGATGGAGCGAGTAGGGCAGCAGGTACTGGAGTAGCTTTGCAGAGACACTCCTGGATGCGCCTTTGTCAGTTTGCAGAACCTTTTAAGTCTTCATTTACCAATACCCCCTTTGATGGCTCGTCCTTGTTTGGGCCTCAGGTAAAAGAGACTCTCACCAGGTGTGAACAGGATGGCAAGACTCTCTCTCTCTCTCTGCCGTAGAAGTCCATTTTTCCACTCCATCTAGACCCTTTCCTAAAGGTCAGAAGAGTGGAAAGATGTGGTTTTGAAAATCCCAGGGAGCTTCGCCTGACACACGTGGAGACTTTTCCCCCAGGGGCAGAGGGAGAAACAATGGAAGACCATGCCCTCGTGGCATTGGGTGTCCGCAACAGCAGGGTGACAGAGATTCGCTCTCTGCTAGTTCCTTCTAGCACTCCTGAAGGGAGCCCCGACTGTCCGCCTCTGGAGGCAGTCTGGGGCAGACTATCACTGTACCCAGCAGCCTGGCAAACTGTCATGAGAGAAACATGGATACTGTCTATAATATCCAGGGATTACAAAATTCCTTTTTCCCAGTTACCCCCCTCAAAAGAAAAACGTTCTATCCCAGATGTTCCACCCAATCTTCGGGATCAAGCAGTCCTAGAGGTACAAAGATTGCTAGAAAAAAAAAACATCCAAGGCGTCCCCACAGACCAAATCGAATCCGGAAACTTACTCAAGGTTCTTTTTAGTTCCAAAAAAAACAGGGGACTAGAGACCCATTTTGGATCTCAGCAAGCTAACCAAATCAGTAAAAAAGACAAAGTTACAGATGTTAACACTGCAGTCCATTCTTCCCTTCTTGGGTCAGGACAATTGGATGTGCTCCATAGATTTCCAGGATGCGTATTACCACATAAAGATGACAGGTAGTCCAGGAGATTCCAACGCTTCTGGCTGGGTGCCAGTCTTTATCAGTTCAGAGCCCTGCACTTTGGTCTCACCACAGCCCCCAGGGTGTTCAAGTGTATGCCACTGGTCACGGCTCACCTGAGATGTCTAGGTTTCCAGGTGTTTCCATATCTAGATGACTGGCTCCTCACTGCTATCACCGAGCATCAACTGATCAAAGCACGGGACTACACAATCCAAACTTGTTTCCAGCTAGGCATCACCGTAAACTACAAAAAGTCTGGCTTGTTGCCTTGTCAGTCTATTACCTTTATAGGGGCAGACTTGGGTGCAAGATGCATGATAGCAAAGCTGCCTCAAGACGGGGTGTCAACCATTCATCAGCAAGTTTTGTTTCTTATAAAGAAGACGAGCGTTCAGACGAGAAGTATTACAAGTCTTGGGCTGAATAGCCGCAGCAATTACACTAGTTCCTTTGGCACGCTTCCACGTGAGTATTCTGTAGTGGCTTCTTTTTGCTCAGTGGTCTTTCCAGGATTTACCAATGTCACACATGATCTTGATCACAGAAACTTGCAAAAAGGATTAAGTATGGTGGCTTGTCTCCCCCCAGGTGACTCTGGGCAGACCCTTTTTAGACCCCCATCCAGTAGCCACAGTGACCATGGACGCCTCCCAAATAGGGTAGGGGGGGCATTATCTGGGACAGACTGTGTCCAAGGAATGTGACAACCTCACGTGTACCATTTGCACATCAATGTTCAAGAGATGAGTGGTGCTTCTGGCGTTGCAAGCACTTCAAGACTCTCTTCCTACCAAGACCATTGTAATTCAGACAGACAATATATTAGTGGTACGGTACATCAACAAGCAGGACGGGACCAGATCTTACCCCTTGTGTCGGGAGGTGCTTCAAGTATGGTAGTGGGTGATGTCTCCCCATTTTCTGATTGCGTTGCACATTCCCGGGAAATCCAATGTGATAGCGGACAGGCTCAGCAGGGCTATCCTCATGCCTCATGAGTGGTCTCTGAAGCAAGAAGTTGCAGACTTGATTTTTCACAAATGTGGCCAGCCATGCTGCATTCTTTTTGCCACTCCCCACAACAACAAATGCACCAGCAACTTCGCCCTAGTCCCCCCTCCGGGACAGTCACCCAGGGATGCACTTGTTCACAATTGTCCTCCGGGACTACTCTATGCTTTTCCACCTCTCCCTCTAATTCCAAAGGTACTTCAGAAAGCAAAGTTGGTAGATTGCAAACTCATCCTCATTGCTCCTTACTGGCCTTGTCAGATATGGTTCCCATTTTTTTTGCCATCATCTTCAACTGGAGCCTTGGATACTGGACCCAGTTCTGGACCTCCTGATGTATCAGTCAGGCGGGCTTCATCCTTCCCTCCAAACTCTTAAGCTGACTGCTTGGTTTCTCCACTTCCAGTCCTTAGACAGGCTCCCAAACATTTCCCTGGCTGTACAACACATCCTAGTGTCCTCTCACAAGCCCACTACCAGGAGGATTTACACTAGCAAATGGAAGAGGTTCTCTTATTGGGCGAAGAGTAAAGATATTGATCCCTTCACTGCTCCTGTTCACAAGATTCTTGATTTTCTGGCCGAAACCTTCAAAAGAGGAGCAGCTGCAGTTGCTATTAGGGTTCAACTAGCTGCCATCTCCAATTTTCATGTAGGATACTTGGGTTTTAACATCATGTTCCATAAGTTGTGCAGACCATTCTTATGAGGTACAATTCTTTTATGGCCCCCCAGTAAGAGAACCTCCCCCCGGGACCTAAACTTGGTTTTAGCTTCTAAGGTTCTTCCACCTTTTGAACCAGCAGCATCTTGTCCCCTGAAATTTCTATCTTGGAAAACCCTTTTCTTGGTTGCTATTACCTCAGCTAGACAGGTTTCTGAATTACATGCTTTGTCTATTTGCCTGCACCGTATCTCATTTTTCACAAAGATAGTCTCTCTTAGGACGAATCCTGCCTTCTTGCCAAATGTATGTTCAGAGTATAATTTAAATCAGTCCATTGAGCTTCCTGTGGTCTTTCCCAGTTACGGCAACAAGGCAGAGTAAGACTCCACCAACTGGATGTTCATAGACAATTACATTTTTATTTACACAGGACCGAAACCTTAGAAAATCAGGCCAATTGTTTGTATCCTTTGCTGACAATACACAAGGATCTCCAGTTTCAAAAGTGACAACATCAAATTGGCTGTCAGACACAATCAGTTTTTCTTATGATTTGCATAAAAAGACACTTCCAGGGATGGCCAGAGGACATTCAACCAGGGCCTTAGCCACCTCTGTTGCTTTCCAAGCTAAATTGCCATTAGATTCAATCAGTGCAGCAGCAATGTGGGCAAATCCTCATACCTTTATCACTCATTACAAAGTGGATGTGGTATCCTGGAATAGGGCATCCTTTGGTTCCACAGTTCTGAAGAGTTTGTTCCAGTGAGCCATCCAAGAATTAGGTGCTGAGGATGCAGTCCCAACCAGCAAGAATGAAGCTGAGATGGGACAAGATAACATAAAAAAGTTATGTACCTACCATAACATTCCATGTTTGTTGTCCTTCATCTAGCCTTCCTTCTTGCATCCCCCCTCCTTCCCCCTTCCCGGAGGTTCGAGAGGAGTTCCTTTATTTGTTACACTGGCTATGTTTCCTGCTGACATACCAGATTAGTTAACCATGCATTGTTTTTTCCTCTTTCCTTCCTACCTTAAATGCATAAGAGCTTAGAAAAAATAGTTTTTTACTATCTATGTATAGTGTGGGCTACTAAAAATGAGATCTGGGTAGCTGCCGCTAGGCATGTTGGGATAGGGGTTAGCCTCAAGCCAGTAAAAGCTCTCGAGTTATAGTAAATCGGCCGAGTTGGAGCCGAGGATCGGCTCCGAACCTAACCAGCAAGAAGGAAAGCAAGATGGACAAAAAACATGGAATGTTATGGTAGGTGCATAACTTCTTTTTTAACTTTTTCCTGCTCGCTGCAACTCCCTGGAATTTACTCTTCTATTTTTGCCACTTGTATGTACCTCTAGTGCTTAGCCGCAACTTTCCTCTATATTAAACTTACCTCTGTACTTACAAGCTGCTCTTTGTGCTTGACACCAAACATTCCATTGATTGTTTTTCATTTTTTTCTTTTGCTTATTTCTCCTCCTCAGCTCTGCTCACTCTGTTTGCTCTTTGGACTCACGCCGCTCCCCTACCCTGCCCCCAAATCTCACCCACCCCTACTACCTCTACGTTTATACCCACATACACACTCCCGCCATCTAATTAACCAATAAGAACAATTCTCCACCCATCCATACCTACTGACCATCCCCCTCCTTTCTTCTACTTTGCAAGCTTCCAACTGCAGCAAAATTACTATCCAACTTCACCACCTAATTACCATAATCTGCAAACCCCCATACTAACTATACCATATTCCCTCAACTCGCACAACAGCCTTACAACTTATTATGTTCTCCAAACCTCTACAAGCATTACTCATAACATTTCATCTGATATTGTTAATCCTCGTTCATTCGTTACGTATGGGTATCAAGTCTGACCTTGGAACAGAGCCGGCCATTTTCCAAGCTCGCGTCCGCTACAAACTCTCGGGCTAAACTCTTACCCAGAATTCCCCTCTCTCTGTTAACTCAGATTTTGTTTGCCTCTTTGCCATTCGGTCATGTCAAGCTGCTTCTCTTGAGCTAAGTACAGCTATTTGTTGTTTGAATACTTTTTCACATAAAATTCTTCTCAGAAAAGTTTATATTTCGTTGCCTCTTACCCTATCACATCTAGCGACCATCTTTTCTTGAGTTTTTTTCCTCTTTTATCTACTCTCTTTACCACGAGGTATTTCTCTACTACCACCGTTGGTAATCCTCCCCTTTCATACCTTCGGGTATTCTTTTGTACCATTGCCGGTACCCTTTCTGCTATCCCTTTTTTGTCTATCATGGCAGATAAGAAAGGTAGTCCAGGGTTTAAAAGGTGTTCTGAGTGTGGACACAAATTTCCTACCTCTGATGCACATGCTTTGTGAGTTTATTGTTTGGGAGCTCCCCATTTATCTGTTGATCCACCCTGTACTATCTGTGAGAAATTTTCCAATAGGACTCTATTAGAAAGGAAAAATAAGTTGCTGCTGAAGGGACTTCTTAAATCTCCCTTTACAGAGGCTATTTCTGGGTCGGAGGCCTCAACCCCTCCTAGAACCCATAACAAAATGTTGGCCAAGCCTTTGCCTTTGTCCCCTGCTGGGCACTCCCGCCAACCAAAATCTAAACAGGCTAAAATTTCCATTCCGGAGCACACTCAGTCAACCCCAGTGCTTTTGGTGCCTAAACCTTCGGCACCGAGGCCTTCTGCTCTATTAGTAATTTCGGCTCTGGCTTCTCCTGCAGCCTTCACTATATTGGCACCGAGGGGCTCCTCGGTGCAGACCTTTCCTGCTATTGTATTGCCACTGACCACTTAGTCGGGGCAGACCAGGACCACTTCGGTTCCAACATCTTACTTGGAGCTGACGCCTCAGTTGATGACTTCCCTTTTGTCGGTTCCAGCATCGGTACCGACAACCCTACTTCGGCACCAAAGCTTGTGTCGGTGCAGACCAGCACCGATTACTTCATTGTTGTAGGCATCCCTAGTACAGTCTCTTTCGGCACCATTGTTCTCGTTGCGGACTGGGGAATTAAGCACTAAGTCTGTCTCTGCTGTGGACAGGCCTGTCTCCATGAGGTCCACCAGAAGCCTCTCCGAACATGATGTGTTGCGTCTTGTGGATCAAGTACTTTTGGCCAGAGGTATTCCACCACCCAGGACATATCCTTCCTTGGGAGGTGATCACCCATCTCCAAAGACCCCTTCTTATTCTCCTCCTTTATTGCCTTTGAAGTCCATGGATATAGCATAGTCTTCCCCCTCTGCGGTTCCCTTTATGGATCTCACTAACGAACCACAGTTGCCTTCGTGGCAAGAAAGTTTTTTATGACCCAGGATGATTTGCTGCTCCACAGCCATCCGGGGACTCCGAGTAGGCAGACTGAGCCGCCTAGTGGAGTGGTGATCCCTGTCCTGGCCATTCACCCCTTTTCAGGTGGACCAGCCTTCCAACTGATGGAGATGGCTCTGGCCTCTGCTGGCGATACTGTGCTGTCTATCCCCCACCCTCCTCTGGTACATTGTTTTCACAAGTTGCACTTAGCAGACACCGGGTGCAGAGGCGTCAAGGACATTTTCCCACCGGAAACCCCTTTTCTGCTGCCTTCCCCAGCTTCTTCCTCCAAGGAAGTCCACCAGAAAAGTTTGTGTAAGAGGAAGCACATGGACTCCACAGAGGAGTCCCTCACTGAAGACACTGACTTTGATGAGCAGGAAGGATCCCCTCGGTCACCCTCTGAGGTATCCTTTGGCAATATCCTTGAAATCCTTAAACAGAGAGGTGACTGGCAGCCCTCTAATCCAACCTCTGAGGAGTCTGTGTTCCTGCAGACCTTTCGTGCCCAGCCCCCTACCTCCTGGGTTACTCCACCTGCCGATGAGCTTGTCCGACTCATTGTGCAGCGTGCATGGAAGGCTCCCAACACCATAGAGGCTATTCCCCGGAGGCCAGACAAAATCTTATCCCCTCCTGCCATGGACCCTCACAGGTCGAATGGTTTCCCTGTGGATGCCCTGGTGGTGACAGCCACAACAAAAAAGGATCTGGCGGAAGAGGAAAGCCAGACTGTCCACCTGCCCAACAAGGAGTCCCGGGCCCTGGACAGGATAGAGAAGCGCATCTTCGCTTCAGTGACCTTTGCTATCAGGTCCCTGAATTATATGGCACACTTTACCAGGCTTCAAAGGGATCTCATTTCCGAGCACTGAAACCTTGGCTGGTGCTGTGTCTGATGAGGTCTGAGACAAAGTGGCCTCTCAGCTGGCCACCATTGAGTCAATATCTAACTCCTCCATGCAGCTGATATCTCATGCATCAGATGGAGCAGCTAGAGCAGCGGGTTCAGCTGTGGTCTTAAAACGACATGCCTGGATGCGTTTGTGCAATTTCACGGAATCCTTTAAGGCTTCTGTCCTTAACTCCCCCATTGAGTCCTCTTCGTTGTTTGCACCTAAAGTTAAAAGTACACTGGCCAGATGTGAACAGGACGGTAAGACCCTTTCTGCTGTAGGTGTCCGTTACTCTTCCCCTCAACGTGCTTTCTCCCGAAACCAAAAGAGTGGGAAGATATGGTTTAAAAATCTCAGGGTCCTGTCCATGACACACAGGTCGAGTTCTCCCCTATAGGCAGAGGGGGAAACACAGGGAAGACGCCCCTTTTGGGGTAGAGGGGGTCCACGTAACCGTGGTTCCAGGGACTTGTTCTCTGGCCAATCCTAAAGAGTGGCCTAACCTCTTTCCTCTGGAGGTGGTTGGGGGTCGTTTCTCCTTGTACCCTTCTGCCTGGCTAACCATCACCACCGATTCTTGGGTACAAAGGATCATAACCAGAGGTTATCATATCCCGTTCAATCTTTGTCCTGTCCTTTCAAAAAACCTTCCTGACATTCTGCCCAATCAAAGGGAAGTAGCAGCACTAGAGATACAAAAAGCTGCTAAGAAAAATAGTCATCCAAGTAGTCCCCCCAGACGATAGGATCCGGATTCTACTCAAGACTATTTTTGGTGCCAAAGAAAACTGAAGACTGGACACCAATATTGGACCTCAGTGTATTGAACAAGTTTGTAAGAATACAAAAATTCCAGATGGTCGCAATACAGTCTATCCTTTCGCTTTTGGAAAAAGATGATTGGATGTGCTCTATAGACTTTCAAGGTGCGTACTACCACATAAAAGTGGACAGGCCATCAAAAAGATTTCTGCGCTTCCGTGTGGGAGCCAGTCACTACCAGTTCAGAGTGCTGCCCTTCGGACTCTCTACAGCCCCCAGAGTGTTCCCAAAGTGCATGGCAGTCATCACAGCTCACTTGCGACTACAAGGATTCCAGGTATTTCCATACCTAGATGACTGGCTCATTTCCACCCCCACCAGGCATGTATTGCAAGAAGCCCTGGCATACTTTCTCCTCACTAAAGGCTAGGCATAACCATAAACTGGAAAAAAATCAAACCTCACCCTATCTCAATCCACAGAGTTCATAGGGGTTATCTTGGACACAAAGAATTGCAGAGCATCCTTGCCAGAGCACAGAATTCTAAGGATAAAGCCACAACTGGTCCCAGTCCTTTCAAGAGAGAAATCCACAGCTCACTCTGTCCTACAGCTGTTGGGTTCCATGACAGCCTCCATCACCATTGTCCCCCTGCCAGGTTTCATATGAGGCTTCTACAATGGCTACTGCTTACCCAATAGTACCCCTTTCAATATCCTCTTTCAGCCAAGATTCAAGTAACCCACAGGTGCAAACAAGATTTAAATTGGTGGATGACCCACAACCCATCACAATGGTCTCGCCCCTTTTCCCCCCCAGCAACCCAAGGCCATAGTGACCACGGATGCTTGCCTGATGGGGTGGGGGGCTATGTCAGGGACAAACAGTCCAAGGCACTTGATCAGAGTTGGAGGCCCAACTGCTTATAAATGTTTTAGAGCTGAGGGTCGTTCTTCTAGTGTTGCACGCATTCCATCCTCTGCTGCCATCTGGGACGATTGCAATTCAGTCAGACAACATGGCGGTTGTCTGGTACCTCAACAAACAAGGTGGAACCAAATCTTACCCCCTTTGTCGAGAGGCCATGAGGATATGGCAATGGGCGATAGCTACCAACTGCTTTCTTCTTCTAGCAATGCACATTCCTGGAAGTTCCAACGTGATAGCAGACAGACTCAGCAGGTGCATTCTACAACCTCACGAGTGGTCCCTGACTCCCTTGATGGCGGTGGAGATGATCTGCCGCTGGGGCCGTCCTTGTTGCAACCTCTTTGCATCCCTGGCCAATTACAAATGCAGCAACTACTTCACCCTGATCCCCACTCCAGAACAGTTACCCAGGGATGCTCTAGTCCACGATTGGCCCTTGGGTCTTCTTTATGCATTCCCACCTTTTCCCCTCAGCCCCCAGTTTCTGAAGAAAGCCCGTCAGTTGAAAAGCAAGGTGATCCTCATAGCACCATATTAGCCTCATCAGATCTGGTTCCCCTTCCTTTGGCCTTACCTACTAGATCAACCATGGATTCTCCATCCAACCCCGGAGTTGATCTCACACCCGCTGAACCTGATTCATCCCAACTTGAACAGCCTAAAGCTCACAGCTTGGCTCCTCCAATTCCATTGATTGCCAGGCAGAATGATCTTGCTTTGCCAGTATGGGACTTTCTTATTGCGTCTCTTAAGTCTTTCACTAGAACTACTTATCTAAACAAGTGGAAAAGATTTACCTGTTGGTTGAAAGGAAAGCAAGTAGATCCCTTCTCAGCACCAGTATCGATTTTCCTAGAGTATCTGGCCAACCTTTTTCAATCGGGTTTGTCAGCCTCTACCTTTAGAGTTCATTTGGCTACAATATCTAACTTCCACGAAGGTGTTTAAGACTCCTCTCTAATGTCACACAGATTATGCAAGACCTTCATTAAAGGTGTGAATCATTTGAGACCCCCTTTTAGAGAACCTATATAACCTTGGGATCTGTCATTAGTTCTACAAGCTCTGACTATGCCACCCTCGAACCAGCCTCTTCTTGCGACCTCAAATATTTGTCATGGAAACACTTGTTTTTGGTCGCCATTACGTCTGCCAGACGTATCTCTGAGCTTCAAGCTTTATGCATCAAAAGTCCATACTTGATCTTTCATAAAGACAGTGTGTCTTTGAGAACTAACACTTCCATTCTGCCAGAAGTGATCTCTGAAATGTCCATTAATCAAACCATTGAATTGCCAGTTTTCTTTCCTAATCATTCAAATAGAAGAGAGTATTGCCTACATACCCTAGATATTCATAGGCAAATCCGCTTCTACTTGAACAGGACTAAAACCTTTCATAAATCTGACCAGTTATTTTTGACCTACTCTGGTTCTAGATTAGGATCTGCTGTTGCTAAGGTCACATTGGCTAGATGGTTGAAGGACTGTGTGACCTTCATTTATACACAATGTAATATCCCATTGCCTACTACTATCAGGGTTCATTCAACAAGGTCGGTGGCAACTATTGCTGCCTTCCATGCCAGAGCTTCTTTACATGCCATCTATGCAGCTGCTACTTGGGCTACGCCTCATACCTTCATCAATCATTACAAATTGAATTTAGCCTCCAGGGGAAGAACATCTTTTGGTTCTATGGTGCTCAGGAATATCCTCCCATGAGACCCTCCCAGGAATAGAGGTGGCTGGGGACTCTGTCCCATATGTAAGGAATGAACGAGGATTAACAATATCAGATAAAGAAGTTATGTCTTACCATAACGTTCCATCTGTATTGTTGATCCTCGTTCAGTCATTATGACCCTCCCTCCTTCCCCCTCCTGTGGCTTCTAGTGGATCTCACCATCTGGTTCTCTTAGGTCATTTGACTAGAGGTAGCCTCTACCTTCTTTTGACTTGCAAATTCAATCTGAGGTAACAGGGAGAGGGGAATTCTGGGTAAGAGTTTAGCTTGAGAGTTTGTAGCTGACGAGAGCTTGGAAAATGGCCAACTCAGTTCCAAGGTTGGAACCGATACCCATACGTAATGACTGAAAGAGGGTCAACAATACAGATGGAACGTTATGGTAAGACATAACTTCTTTTTCCCTTCTTCCTCTGCCCTCTCTTCCATCTAACCAGTCTCTCTGACTTCTCTTATCCCCCTCCCCCCTTTCACATAACCTCTGTTTATATTAAAAAAAAATATTGTTCTCGTCATATATTTCTCCTCACCTTTATCACTTCAATGATAGCCTACTTTTCAACAGAAAACTTCATATATTTCTAAAACTGCCCCTATTCCTCATTTTCCAATCTCCACATACTCCCTCTGGTATAACCTCAACACAAAGTCTTCTAAAAACCTTTTATCCCAACTCCTTGACCTAATGTCTTTCCTCATTTCTGTAGACATACAGCCTAACCCTGATCCTTTGCCCAACCAATGTAAAAACTCAAATGTGCCTTCTTCACTCTCTCCTCATAAATCACTCCTTTTCACTGCAGTTAATGCCCAAAGCCTATGCAATAAACTTTCCAACTACCATGCCTGTCTCTCCCCTAATAACCCCAACATTTTATCTATTTCTGAAATGTGACTCAAACCACACATGAAAGACTCTAAAATCATCCCTCCAGAACATCGATGTCTGTGCAGTGACAGAAACCTGGTTCAAGGCTCCTGAGAGCACCCCAGCACTATCAGGTTTTACCTCTTATCATGCGTTCCGGCCCCAAAATCCGGACAATACCAAGAAAGGAGGGGGGGGTATCCATATTCATCAAAGACACCCACACCTCAAGACTGGTGGCAACGCACGATGCATCGGAGACCATCCAGGTGCAATTAACCATAGGCAAGACTGCTCTGCAAATTGTAGCATGTTACAGGCCACCCTCACAAACTCAGGAACCTCACATGGCCTTCCTGAAAACACTAGAGGGGATAAATGTATCACCAAACACCATCATACTAGGTGACTTCAATTACCCTAATATAGACTGGGAACACTACTCAAGCCCAAACACCCTAGCCCAAAAGTTCCTGGAATTCATAAACTCAAATGCCATGGAACAACTAGTCACCATCCCCACAAGAGGAGAAAACATACTTGATCTCATCATCACGAACATGGGAGCACAATGTTCAACACCGAAGTATACCCCTCACTGGTGAGATCAGATCACAAACTAATCTCGCTGGAGGTCCTCATCCCACCCCCACCTGAAATAAAAAAGACCACAGTAAAGAACTTCTCGAAAGCCGACTTCACACTTCTAAAGACTAGTGTGGTCTCCTTTAAGGCCCCGAGCCGGCGGAAAACAGTACTCAAGCCGCTGAATCACTTACAAATGTCTTCTACCAGCACCTGCAGGACTGCATGGATAAGGCAATCCCAAGCAAAACAAAGACTCTTTGTACCAAAGGCAAGCGTCCACTCTGGTGGACCCCAGCCATAAACAAACTCTACAACAAAAGGAGGAAGCTACTACAAGATAGAGCAAAATCCTTAAAAGGTAAGACACCCTTGATCACTATAAGTAAAAACTAAGAGCTCTCATAAAATCATCCAAAGCAAATTTTGAGAGAAAAATAGCTAAAGACTCAAAAGACAATCATAAGGCCTTCTTTAGCTATGTTAGAAACCTGGGAGGAAACTCCCAGATATGCTCAGAACTAGTTCAAAATGATGTGAAGATTACTGATCCTACAGACATTGCCAACATACTGGCTGACAGGTTCAGTGCAAACTTCTCCCCTCCCCCAAAGGAGAGATATCTATACCAAGCGATTGCAGCCCCCAAACATCTCCAACGCCCAAGTGAGAACTGCTCTCTCCAAAGCAAAAACACAGCATCCATGGGACCTGATGGTGTCCCCGGCTGTGTGCTCCACGAACTCAACGAGGAATTAAACCCACAGCTAGGACAGCTGTTTAATCATAGTCTTACCTCTGGATACACCCAGGAGTGGCGCACTGCAACTGTGGTCCCACTTCACAAAGGCGGTGCCTCCACCGACCCTGGAAATTACCGGCCCATTAGCTTGACAAGCCTTATCTGCAAAGCCATGGAGAGGATCATAATGGACCTCATAAATAAAGACATAGGCAATTTGCAGACTTTGGATCCATCCCAGTTTGGCTTTGTCAAAGGCAGATCATGCCTTCTAAACTTGGTTGACTTTTTCGAAACAGTCACCAAAGCCATTGAGGAGGGAAAGGCAGTCCATACAGCCTACCTCGATCTGGCGAAGGCCTTTGATACAATACCCCACTCTGGTATCATTGAAAAACTCATCAGCTTAAATGTTAACCCATACATCACAAGATGGGTTGCAAACTGGCTGAGTGACAGAACCCACAGGGTCAGAGTTGCTGGCGCCATGTCAGACTCAAAGCCTGTCACAAGTGGTGTACCACAGGGCTCAGTCCTGGGCCCACTCTTGTTTGGCATCTACTTTTCCGAAGTACAAGCAAACACAGGAGGGTTATGGCTGACAAAGTTTGCAGATGACTGCAAACTGGGCCATAGTAGAAAACACATCTGACACAGATATCCTTCAGAAGGGTCTCACAGAAACGGATAATTGGTGCCAGAGCCATGGCCTAAAGTTAAATGCCAAAAAATGCATAGTCATACCCTTCGGGAAAAACAAGGTTACCCTAGCTACCAAATAGGTGGCAATCCACTGAGTACAGAAGAAGTTATCAGGGACCTGGGGACCCAGGTTGATAGTAGTCTGTCATTCGACACCCATGTAGCTAAAGTAGTTAGGAAGACCTTCTACATTGCCCACCTTATCATGAAGGGATTCTCATCTAGATCAAGGGAGGTCATAGTCTCCCTATACTCATCACTCATCAGACCAATGATTGAGTACAATGCCCCATTCGGAATGTATCTGACCCGACACTTGCAGCAGCTGGAGAGGCCACAAAGTTCCTCACCAAAAGGATAAAGGGTCTCAAACATCTGTCCTATGCTGCCCGACTGAAAGAACTCCAGCTCTATTCAGTCGCTTACCGCTTGCTCAGAGGTGACCTTTGCCTAACATACAAGGCCATGTCAAACCCAGATTTGATGAATATGCTTCACCTCAAAAATCTAGATCCGTCAGAGCCACAAGGGCGGAGACTTAAACCTCGACACTGCTATTAATAGGACGTGCTGGAGGGATAGATTCATCACCCAAAGACTCCCTATGCTGTGGAATAAAATCCCGGTATATGTGAGGCAGAGCACCTCGCTGGCCTTGTTCAAGAGAAATCTTGACCAATGGATGGGAGATCGCAGATATACCCCAGGGATTACCTCAGTGTCACTGCTCAACAGAGGCACAGCAAAATAATGGGTATAGTTCCCCATACTAAAGGGGTGGCGTAAGCCACAAAACTATGTGCTAGGCTTGTAAATGCCCTCGGGCAGATAGCCTAGTATGAACCTATGAACCTATGAACCTATAGAATATTACATAATGACAGAACCCAAACGAAAGGTGGTGGAGTAGCCCTGCTTTTCTCCTCCTGTGTAACAGTGACCCCCTACACCAACCCAATACCCCATTTCACTACCGCCAAACTAATCCTGGCCCTCCCAAAAATAAACAACCACAAAAAACAGATGCATAGATTGTATATTCCACCTGGAGATAATATCCCAATTCTTGAAGATATTCTCTCTTGATTCTTCTCATAAATAATGAAACTATAATCCTAGCCGACGTTAACATTAACTGGGCCTGCACTCTCTCAGCCTCTACTGCTCAGAATATAAACCTATTCAACTTCACCCAACTAATCAACTCTCCCACCAGACCTAATAAAGACAATTCTTCAGACAGCACTCTACTGGATACTAGTATCTCACCCCAACAATATTTCTGACAGTTGGACCTTACCTGATTCCCTTAGTGATCACCTTCCTGCCTTTGCACGCCATTCGCATTCGTCTCGCCACCTTCAACATAATTATATCACAGCCCATACCCTCACTAACTTTAACCCTCAAACCTTCTCTGACTAGTTAAAACACATGAACTGGACCCATCTCAAAACTTTACCTCTTGACAATCCTGTTTCCTATTTTAATACTTCATTAATTAACCTACTAAACAGCTTTGCTCCTCCAAGAACTAAAAGGGTTAAATCAAAAATTACTCCCTGGCTCACCAAAGACACCATAACCGTCATGCATCTCCTAGATAAATCCTGGAAACACTACCAAAAATACAAAACACCTAACTCCCTCACCGAATACAAAAAACTCTGCAATAAAGTCAAAAAAATCAACTAGCTGCTGATGGAAAATACTGCTACTTCAAACTCCAAAATAATCACATCCAATCCCAAAAAGTTTTGTAGTAGTATCTCTGCCCTCCTCAGTCCGGGCCGAAATGACACTCCTTACCCAGATCCTAGCTCTGTAGATCATATCATTGCCACCCAATTCAACTCCTTTTTTGTAGACTCTATTGCCAAGCTCACCACATCTTTCCCCAACAATGTTTTAGCTCCTACCACATCTCCCTCCCAATCCCTCCCTCTTATTTTCTAATCACCTCCTTCCCTTCACCCCCAAACCCATCTCAGTTAATACCATAAAAAAATTCTTACAGAAATTAAAACCATGTTCTAATGCCCCAGATAATCTACCATCTAACTTCCTCATGCTAGCAGCTGATGGCATAGCTCTACCTGTCTGTATTCTAATCAGTCATTCCATTCAAGAATCATATGTACCCCTCTTCTGAAAGAAAGCCTTTATTATTCCCCTTCACAAAGGGGACACCAATACCAACATCTTCAATTTCTGTCCAATAGCCCTTCTCTCCTCTATCTCTAAGATTCTTGAAAAGTGCATTCATCTGCAACTCCTGCCTTACTTAATCAACAATCACCTGCTGACCCACACTCAACACAGATTTAGACCGGGACAGATCACCACCACTGCCCTTCTTTGATATCGTTAACAGTACTCGTGACTCAGGCAATATAGTAGCTACCTTCTCCTTGACTTATCCAAAGCTTTTAACACCATTTCCCATCACTTGCACCTGTCCTACCTCAACCTTTCCCCCTCTACCATAAACTGGTTTTCCAATTCTCTCTCAAACTGACAACAGGCCGTCAAGTGGAAAAATTGTACCTCTTCCTACCTCTATACTCCAACGGGCATACCTCAAGACTCTATCCTGGATCTTTTACTATTTAACATCTTTACCAAAAACTTCCATCTCTGTCTCCCAAATGCCAGTCTTGCCCAATATGCAGATGATACCATTATCTGCTCTGTCATATCCCTCCCCAGACTCATTCAAATAACTCAGGATGCCTTCACCAACATTGAAACTTGGTTGCTAAACAATCACCCAGCTCTCAATGCAGTCAAGACTAAAATCATGATATTTATCCCATCAAAAACACCAAAATTGACAAGAATTACTATAGTCAGCCAAAACAAGACTGCCATCGAAATAGTACCCGATACCAAGCTGCTAGGTGTCCTTATCAATGAACAACTAAAGTTCGACATCCACCTTCAGAGTACTATAAAAATAAAAACAGAAGCTTGTTATGCTCTGAGACAATCATTACCTCACCCGTTCAACCAAGCGTATCCTTGCTGTCATATACCTCTTTCTCTCTCTTATGTATGGAGCCCCTCCCCTAATTAACTTACATTCCTCCCTAAAGACAAAATTTGAATTCTCTTATAATAAAATCTCTAAGTTTGCTACCGGTTCCAAGTCCCACTCACACCACTGTGATGCCCTATCCGCCTTGAATTGGCTAGAAATCCCCAACTCTCTATCTTACATTCAACTCAAAACTGCCCATAATCTCATTTTCAGGCCCACTAACTGCCCCTCCCTCTCCTCCATAGTCTGCCTGCATACTCCTGACAGATCACTCTGATCCAAACATCAGAATGTCCTTGAGGTAGACAAACTCTTATGTACACTTGGGCAGCTTATGTTGTCATTCTCCCTAGCATGCAAATGGAACTCATTCCCACCCCACATCCGAATTACCCAGAACCACTCTTGTTTTAAGATTTTACTTCATTCCTATCTCTCATCTATATGGGAATGCTCCTGCTCTCACTCCGCCTAACTTCCTCCTACTTCACCCCTACCTCCTTCTAGATTTCCTTCACTTATCTACATCTAACACCTGCTACATACTCCTTACCACCTCCTTACTATTTTTATCACTATAACATTTCCTACAGTGTCTTGTTTCTGTAGGCAATTGCATACATTGAACTACACAATGCTTGATTATCCCATGTACTCGGAGAATTCCTTGTCATGCCATTTAGCACAGCATGTTTTTGTTACTATGTCCTACATAATGAAATATTGTTTCTGGAGCTTTTCTTCTCAGGCTTCCATTGAAAAAGGGCTCTTTTTGGTCCAATGGACTTTCCCAGTTAAACTGTAAATAAATAAATAGCTGGTAGATCAATAAAACTCCAAATTATGTATATTTAGTATGCCTCTAGAAAGGTATAGGGTATTCATTATTTAATTTGCTGTTGCAGTAGATACTTTAGGGGGCTTTTGTCACAGAAAGGTTGATGGTCAGTTGAACATACAGAGCTTTTCACCCTTCTCTGTCATGGCTAGGCAGACACCCTCCCACCTGGATGTTAGGACATTTGTGGTGTAAGTTTTTCATTGGTCCATTCTGTCTTCAGTTCTTTCTTGCAGAGGTTTGCTCAACATCAAATTTGTTCTTGTAATGTTAGTCTGTAGGGTACAGCCTGGCTTCCAGAGTTCATATGCATGCACCATTGGATGAGCTTTTATTTCCCTATAATTCTGTGTGTGTGGCTGCTTTAGCTTTCTTTCATCAGGACTAGATGTTACATTCTGAAGAAAAGGTTAACAATTTTGGAGAGTGTGGGAAACAAATCTTTTGTAGTGATTTTCCAAACTAAATATGTATCCTGGTAGGGACTGAGCATGACATTCTTAATTGTCTCAGCTGTGTCAGGTTTAAATAAACAGTGATTGAATGGTGTGAGAATCCTCTCTGGGATTGTGTAGCCCAGAAGTAATTGTGCATCTTTTCTTGGACCACCATGACATTGGCCAGATCCGCAGGTAATGTTCCACTGAAAAAGAAGTACTTGGAGAAGCACCCTATAGAGAAATTACACTGGTGGACTAACATCAGCCCATCTGACTCCAAGTCCCCCCCCCCCCCCAGGCTCAAGGTCATTGGATTTAATGAAGCATCTTTGCATCTCATTTATATAGCACTTGATGCTACTGAGGACACTGGTATGACCCCTCCAGGGGCTGCCTTGCTCTCAGATGAAGACACAACCTCATGAGCCAAACCCACTCATTTGTCAGCCTGTCCTGGAGCATCCCCATGAGCCTCAGATTTGGATACCTGGAGTATTACTTGTGAGGGTGGCATCCACTTTTTTATATATATGAGAGGATTATCAGTAGTACTTGAGTCAAAGGCTCTGTTGCTCAGTCCAAGACAAAATGGATGCCCACCAGTTTGCCATACCCTGCAACAGGCAGGCCCTCTATTCTATCCCCATCCCAAGTGGTCATCACACAATTTTTTCAGGGTAACCCAGAACTCTGTGGAATTTTTGAGAACTTGGCAACCAGTCTTGGAAGAACAATCATTATGGGGGTCCCTTCTCTGAAAAGGAAAAAGGAGTTTCCATTCCCTGAATTGTCTGATATCTCTGACTGAAGTAGATGACCTGTGTCGACCAGATGTCCCCCAACTCCCTATATGAGTCTGTCACTGAGGATACATTGCCTCTGGTATCTCTCAAAGTGGATGTGTCATTTCAGGAAGCTCCTCATAGAACTTGAAATGGGAGACTAGACCCAAGCCATTAACCACTCCTGTCATAGAAGTCCTGTAAGATACCTTTGCTAATGCATCTTTGGCACTAGATTCCCAACCCCCTGGTTTTAGTAAGCCTAACCATTTTTACGTGGTCAGTAACTCCCAAGTATCCCTGTCGTGGTTCCAGCTGATATGACATGGATTCTAGCAAGGTATGTAATGTTACTTAATAAGGAATTATCTTCTTAGTGGCAGAGAGCAGTATCCTTGCTAGATTTGGGAAGAAAATACTCAAATGTGCTTCCCTGGCTTTCAGGGCTTTTAACTCATTACAGGCGAGTGTGCCTCCAGGCATTTCTGCAGTTACATCCTACTGTATCTCTAGGTGTCAAATATTGCTTGTTCATGTTTACATTAATAATTCCAAAACCATGCTACATACAAGGTATCCGAATATTTTATCATGAACCATGTATGATGACAAACACAATTGTATTGATATTTCACCTCTGTCAGTGAGTATTTGTTAGATATGTAAGGTGATGACTTCACCCACTGAGAGTTGAAAGTACACACTTAAATGAGCTGTACTGGAGAGAATGATTTAATTGTTAGACCACACGTTAAAATATGAGGATTCTCTCATGAACCAGCAAATGGGGAAGGCTGAAAGGACAGAAAACAAGAAACTGAAAGGGAAAGTGCTTGACTTAATACATCATCAGTGTCCAGGTTGTTAAGCACTTTATTAAATATGGCTACATCATGCATGGTAACAGCTAAGGGGTCAGTGTTGGGATTTGCCTGGCTGAGGATTCATCTTGTGTCACACCAAGTTAAAGCAGAACTCCTGATTGTCCTTCTGGATAATGTGATTCTCTTTGGGCACCCGGGAGAGGCGGTATTAAAGAAACAAGAAAAAAAAAAAAAAGACTGTGCTGTCCATAAACAGTGTTTTACTTCTCAAGTGCTAGCTGAAGTAGTAATTACCCCATAAAAGATGAGCAGCCAGTGCAAGACAGGATGAGACACTGCATGCAAACAAATGAGTAAAAAAAAAAAAGCAGTAAATATAAGTGATAGAGACCAGAATGAAGACCCTAGGAGTTTCCCAGGGCTGAGACCCATCCAGGGAACAGCTGTAACTCACCTAAACTCTCTTACCCATGTCATACCTACCTCTCTCAGCAAAAGATGAGGAGTCAGGGCTCTTCATGAAGTAGTGGGATTACTCAGGACAAAAGGGTATTTCAAATTTCAAGATATGGATATTGACTACATTTTCCTTGCAAACCAAAATTCTCAGGAAACTCTCCAGTCCCCGGTGACAAAGTTGACTTGGTTTTCTTTTACTACAGGAACTCTTGTCACAGGGAGTTATAGCCAGAGAGTACTAAAATAATAAGGAACATGCTTTTACTCTATTATTCCTACTTTCAAGAAGAGAAGGAATATGGAGGCCTATATTGGATCAGTCAGAAATGAACACATTTCTAAAAGCCCCCAAATCTAGATGCATCATTGTAAGACCTTCTACAAAAGCTTACATAGTTAACCTAGATTTAAAAGGATGTCTGCTTTCACATATATACCCAGAATGGACAGGTGATAGATTTGAGGATGTTCCCATTACTAGTTTACCTGCTTGCCCTTTGCTTTGTCTCCTGCACCCTGGGTATTTGCAAAATGCTTGGCTGCAGTAACTGTGTACTTCAAAACAACATGGCTTTACATCTACCTGTTTCTGGATGGCTGTTTTATTCAGGCAGCTTCCCAAAGAGAAGATGCAGAAGGTAGTGTATTTTGCAATAAATTGTTTCCTATCTCTAAGTCTCTCACTAAATCTACCAGAAACCAACTATGTATCCACTGGATAAATTCTGTTTCTAAGGGCACTGCTGGGCACAGAACACTAAAGGTCTGCCATTTTTTTTCTTTCCTATATTCTGTGTACTTTTCCTGCTGTTTGTCTGCCAGCCATCAAACCTTCTTCTACTGGATATGAGACACTTGTGGCAATTCATTCCATCAATGTGGGAAATCTTCCTTCAGATCCCCTAGGGTACGAGCTGTCTGGAAGGAATTAAGGTAAATTTTGGGGGAGTTTTTTTGCTTTTGGCCTTTTTTCATCAAATAGAGCATTTTTGTGTGAATAGCCTGCCTTCTCTCCTTGGGTGGGGTCTAATCACTCGCATATGCTCTGTGATGCGTAGCTGTCAAGTACTACTGTCATTGGTAGCCACACCCATTAACTCCATCTCTATCCCCCAGCAGGGATCTTGTCTGGTTGGGAAGCAAAAGACTGGTTGAGAATCTTTCTGTCTTCTGGAAAGGCACTGCTATTCTTCCCTGCTCCACTGTCAAGTGCCCCAACTGCTAATTGAACCTTTGTCCTACTGATCACAGTTGGGACTTTGTCACTCTAGGCCACTGGCATGAAGAATGGTCTTTTTTTCCCCAGAGTCCTCTCTGTCAAAATGCTTTCAGCCTGTAGCCCAGCAGAGCCATATCATTGCAAGGGAGTTCTTAAGTGAGCTGGGATATATGACTTCTACAATTTAGGTAGTACACTTAGCAAAACTTCATATGAGAAAGCTTAACACAAATACATGGTGCCAGCATGCCCAGAAAATGCAGTGCCCTGTCCCACTACTACCCTGAATTAAGAAAGAGAACTCGTGATGGATTCTTCTTTTACATGTCAGACTGGGGATGCTGTCCAAAATAGGCTGTGGCACTCCATCTTCAAAAACACTTAAGGCATAGCCTGAAGGTCAAATATGGGGAACTGAGTATCCAAGGGGTTTGGAATAAGCTCCTTAGGAAAAAAAAAACACATCAGTGCAAAAGAAACATTCAAACCAGTTTGGCAACAGGTGACCTTGTGAATACTGACAGACAACAGTGCAGTGATGTGGTACTTCAAGACAGGGAGGGCTCAACACCTACCTGCTGTGCAGACAAGCACTGCAAGCATAGGATCTGGTTCATGATCTTAAAGATTGACGCTCTGGGGTTCTTACATCCCATTTCGAAAGAACTCTTCATCAGGTTGTCTTTGCAGGATGGAAGCAGAACCACATGAGTGGAAATCAAACAGTGATGTATTTTGTAGTTGATCTGCAGGTGCGGGTGTGCCAGAAGTAGACATTTCTACTACAAAAAACAAACAGTATAAGACCAGGATACTAGCACTAGTGTGCTGGTCAACATATGCCTTCTCTGTAACTTGTGATGGCCTGTTTCTATATGTTTTTCCCTCATATCCTTAAATCCCCTTAGTCTTACAGAAGGTGATGGAAAACAAGCCAGAAATGCTGTTGATTACATTCCTTTTGTCCAGACAACATTGTTTTTCCCTTCTACTGATCCTAGTAAGGAAAAAGTCCTTTTACCTTAGTGTGTGGGTCTGACTCAGAATAAGGGGTCACATACTCTCCAACCTGATCACTTTAAGGCTGACAGGTTGAAGGATTTAGCTCTCATCCCTTTTAGGCACATGTTTTCAAGGGACATTTTCTGGTGAAGGCTAGGAAACCAAGGATAATTAAATCATACCTTGCTAACCTGGAAAGAATCTCCTTTGGGTGTCTCAAAGAGGTCAAGACCCAAAAGCAGCACCTTTATCCCTGACCCTGACTTACTTGTCGGACCTTTACAAGACAGGGATATTTCATGCATAGGGCCATCTCTCCCTATCTGCTGTGCCCCCCCCCCTCCATTCCCTTTGAAAGTAGGGCACTTCCTCCAGGAGTCCTACATTTAAGAACCACTAGGATTATTTCACGGTGGACATTCAGTTGCATCATGGAGAAGCTTACCTTGCTCTCTTTGAGTGAGCTGCCTGCACATTTCTTAAATTTCTCTTCATGAAGAGTGATATTGCTGTCATTTTTTTCTGTTGGAAGAATATGGTAACACTGTTCCTGGGTATATTAGCACCCATTCCATTAGGGTTACTGTAGCCACCACTGATTTTTTTTTTTTTTTTTTTTTGGGGGGGGGGCAATTTTTCCATTCTGAGAGTAAATACATGCCATTTTCCACACTTATTCCAAACATCACACAATGGGTAGTGTATCAAGGGCTAGGGCAGTGTTCGTTACAGCTCTTCTGCAGAAATTCCTGAAACATTGATGTTCTTCGTGTTTCACTGTTGCAGTCCTGACTTGTAGGATTTCCTGCTTCAGAAGCCCTTCATTGGCCCGACAACCAGAGTACAAAATTCTCTCCTGCTAAGGCTGGTGGACACTGTACCCAGATGTCAGCATGCTTGGGTTCAAAGGGACCCAGTCAACACTATGACATTAGTCATTCTTGCCAGCAGAGCCCAAAGCAGTAGTGAGTGTGTTGGTCAGTCTACAGCAGAGTGATAAATCTTATAAAAGCTAAGTACCCTGTTGGAGAATGCTTTCTGTTTCATGTCAGATAAAGTTAACTGTCTCCACTGTGGAAAACAAACCCACACAGAGACTTTTATACGTTGTGTGTCGCATGCTTGGTCCCAAACCACAACATCCCTAATTGCTGTGCCCATTTTAGTACCAGAACTATAAGACATAGGGCTGAAATTTTGTCAAACCACCTTGGTTAGCAGTCAGCGACCCATTGTGCAGTGGCATCTGTCTGTCATCCTGAGATTGAGCTGCCAAAGCAAAAGAAGGAAAAAAGACCCAAACTTAGAGCCTTGGAAGACACGGGTTCTCTGTCCACCAGTCCCCCAAGGCTCATCATTGCAGAGGAAGGTGAGATGCTTTCACAGCCCCTTTCTGTGAGTGACGTAGTGTCACATGCCTCTGTTTAGACTCATTTGGAGTCCAACATGCTGTCGGGTCCCTCAGCTTCAGAGAAGACCTTGGCTTATGGTTTGTTGGTCAAGTTCAGAGTCGCTCTGCAGGCTTCGGCTTCTGATGAATGATCCACAACTGACGACGTCCCCCCGGGGCATTCACCAGCAACCATTTCTTTCTTTTGAGAGACTGGCATTAAAGTAGCTGATGTACACAGGCCCAAGGCAAAAGCTACATCAAAGAAGACAGGACCTGTGACTAGGTCTACAGGCTCCCATTCCAACAGTTACCAAATGATTGGGCCAACTATCTTTATTTCTCTCTTCACAGGCAGGCAGTTTCCCCTTGAATTTTCATCAGGAAAAAGAAAGAGAGATCTTACTCCTGAGCCCCTTTCAGAATCCCTGGATTCAGATGAGGACTCTGATTAGGAGGACTCTGTCCTGGAAGATTAACCCATTCTTACCTCCTTTGAGGATTCAGACTCAGAAGAGGCTTTACCTTCTGCTTCACCCCCTTGAAGACATTACCTTGGGGGAAACTCTGCTTGCTGTGAAATAGTTTTTCCAGTGGCAGGCATAGGAATACCCCCAATCAAAAAAGAGGGTCAAGGAGTTCCTAGATCTCCACAGCATAAACCCTTGGTTATTCCTTCAGTGCTGGAGGTGATAGAGGATGTTTTCATGGAATTATCTCTCAACCCAGTCTCACTTCCCCATGCCCCTTGAAAACCAGACCAGTTTTACAGAGTACTGGACTCGTATAAATTCTTTTACAAGAAGCTCACTGCTGAACCAGAAGATGTTCATTGTGTTACCCTGCTGCAGTCATCACACACGGGTTATCCTGCCGTCAGGCGGTCCCGCAGTCGGCCCGAATTCCAAAGTCTTGGTCCAGCGTCAGTTGCTGTCGCTTCTTCCCTGACGTTAGTGTGCCAGGGGTATATAAAAGGCATCCGACGCCATTTTCTTCAGTCTTTCTTGCCGTGCGGTGCCCAAAGCAGAAGCAGTTCGCAAGTGCCGGTCGGCCAACACCTGAGATTTTCGATTTGAATTTCAGTCCAAAGTCTTCAATAAAGCTAAGTACCCCATTGGAGAACATTTTCTTGCCTCAGTCCGATGTCAGAAAAAGTTAACAATTGCATTTCTTGTGGGAAGCAAATACCTCATAAGGACTTCCATTCCTATTGTATTCCTTGCCTAGGCCCAGTCCACGACGTCACAGGTTGTCGGTTTTGCTCTAGGTTTAATAAATGCACTATCAAACACCGTTTTGACTTCGCATGGCATTACTTTGGTAGAAAATTTAATTATATCATGCCGTCAGAGCAGCCGACGACTGCAATTCATAAAAAACGCAAGGATAAGGACAGGCAGCCTAGGAATAAGCCAGACCCCGGTCACCGGTTCTTAGGTTTTCAGTGAGGTGCCTACACAGCCCCTGTCGACTGCAGAGCTGGAACCCCAGACAGCTGCCGACTCCCAAGCGGAGTCTACTAGGCCGACGCAGCCATCTACCGACACCAGAGCAGAATTAGACACCGGTGCAGAGGAAACACCTTCGGTTGCAGAAGGTGTCTTCAGACCGACACTCACCATTAAATATTATGCTAAGCTTAAAACTCCTTTAAAACCTAAGAAAACTGTTCATCAGTCTACAGGTCAAGGCTCCATGCCTAAGAAACAAATGCTTAAGATGGCTGAAGATTTAATTACCCTTATCAGAGGTTCCCATCCCCCTCCTGATAAAAGACCAAGACAAGAGGAGGATTATGCATCCTCTGACCAGGTTTCTCTCTCCTCAGATTCTTCCGAGGAACAGGATTACACTTTTCCACCCTATGAGGATTCTGATGCTGAAGACTCTATTCCCTCAGCATCTCCCCCTGAAGACTACTCCTTTGGGGAAACATTACATACCATGAGGGAACATTTCCACTGGGAAGGCCAGGATTATTCAGATTCTAAGAAAAGGCTCTGAGAGTTCCTTTTATTACCCCAGCACAGACCTCTTGCTATCCCTCCTGTTTTAGATATTGTGGATGATGTGTACTTGGAGTCTAGTTTAAATCCAGACTCTCTACCTCCTGCTCCAGCCAAACCAGACAGATACTACAGAGTACCTGACTCACACAAATTTCTTTATAAAAGCCCTATAGCTGACCCAGAAACCATATCCCAGGGTCCTAAGGGAGCAAAAGCTTCTATGGCTAAAAATCCTGTGTCCTCTGAAAGAAATTCCAGAGCAATAGATAGATGGGGAAAGAAAATATACACCTCTGCAACTCTGGCTATGAGAGCATTAAATTGCCAGTTTCACATGTTGAAATATCAACAATTCCTGATGTCTCAGTTAAAACAAAAAAATGAGCACACATTCAGAACAGCCTGAATTCAAGGAAATGAAGGATCTGTTGCATGCAGCTGAACAGGTGGGCAAGCATACTTTACAATGCGGATTTGATTAATTGGAAGCTTCTTGTAGAGCAGCTGTTACTGGCTCTGTCATTCATAGACATGCTTGGTTAAAAGAGCAAACCCTCCCTGACCATGTTAAAGCAAAATTATTAGATGCACATTTACAACAAGATGTATTATTTGATGTCAAAGCAGAAGAGGTTTTAAAGAAAATGGAGGATAAGGCTAAATCTATGCAAAAGGTCAAGGATTTCTTGCAGGTACAACCCCTCGCTTCTGCAGCAATTGGCCAACAAAAAATTGGTCCTTTCCAGCTTCAGACTGATCACAAAGTGGCAAATACAGACGCCCAAGGGGCAGAGGTCAGTCACACGGCCCTGACAAACCTCGCCAATGGGGTTATGCTACCCAGAAAGGAGGAGAAGACAGGCCCCAAGCTAGCAGAAGGCAGACACAATGACTCTATCCTCAAACTACCAAGCAAATCTCTCCTGGCAACACCCTTGGGAGGAAAACTAGCATTTTTTTGCAGACAACTGGCACATCATCACAAAAGATAAATGGGTTCTAAACATTGTCTCTCAAGGATAGAGATTCCACTTTCATACCTTACCAAGGATCAAAGGAATGCCAAACCTGCCACCAAATCAATGGGCAGAGGCACAAAAACAAATTACAACTCTCGGGTACCTACACAGGAGCAAGGACAAGGATTTTACTCAAGACTCTTCCTAGTTCCAAGAAAGGACAAAGCATGGAGACCCATTCTGGATCTTTCAATTCTGAATACCTATCTGCAAGTGCCAAAATTCAAGATGCTAACACTACAGCAGCTTCTTCCCATGCTGGGCAAGAATGCTTGGCTAGTCACTTTGGACCTCAAAGAGGCATACCTGCATGTCCCTATCAGACAAAATTGCAGAAGATCCCTCCGCTTCATTGCAGGTTCAACGCATTATCAATTCTCTGCACTGCCCTTTGGCTTATCTACTGCACCCAGGGTCTTCACAAAATGCCTGGCACCAGTAATTGCATACTGCAGACAAAGAGGAATTCAAATATACCCATACTTGGATGACTGTCTTATTCAAGCAGAAAGCAAGGACATTCTTTTACAGCATCTGGCTTTTGTCAAACACCTTCTAAGTTGCCTAGGGTACACAGTAAATGAAAAGAAATCAAAACTAGTGCCCTCACAAAACATAATATTCCTGGGTGCCAGATTGAATACAACGGCCCAGATGGCTTATCTCACACCAGACAAACGACGACAGCTGTTTCAATATTTCAAAATAATGGCAACAAAGACCCAACTCCCTGCAAGAAAAATTCTGCAGGCCTTGGGATTCATGACATCTTGCATACTACTAATACCATTTGCAAAACTGCATATGAGGAAATTACAATGGTACTTGAAAAGTGTATTTACTCAGCACAGCCACAGCTTGGAAACAATGATTCCACTCCTTCCCTGCCTTCAACAGGAGTTTCTATGGTGGGCACAGGCATGTCACCTCAACAAATGTCAGCCTTTCACCTTACCCACAGCCAGGCAAACTATGACAACAGATGCATCGGACTATGCCTGGGGAGCACACATGGCAGGACAGTGCATTCAGGGCAAATGGACTACAGATCAGAGACACCTGCATATCAATCAAAAAGAAATGCTAGCAGTGCAGAATGCCCTAACAGCTTTCAAGGACCTTCTACACCCAGGACAACTACTACTAAGGACAGACAAGACCACAGTTATGTGGTACATAAACAAGCAAGGGGACACACATTCCTACCCTCTATGCAGGCAAGCAATGACCTTGTAGAACACTGCACTGGCTTACCAGGTCCAATTACAAGCACAATTCCTACCAGGAAAGGAAAACACATTGGCAGACGACCTAAGCAGAAACATCATGGATCCACACAAATGGAAACTAGATCCAGAAGTATTTGCAATGATAGCTCAAAAATGGGGATGCCCAGACATAGATCTGTTTGCAAGCCCCCACAACCACCAACTTCAAAAATTTTGCACAAGGACTTTCCATCCACTAGCTTGGAAAGTGGACGCTCTCTCATTCAGTTGGAAATCATTAACAGTGTATGCCTACTCTCCACTGCCTCTTCTAGCAAAGGTACTGCTGAAAGTCAGATTAGAGAGGCCACAAATGATTCTTGTTGCACCAGACTGGCCACGCCAACATTGGTATCCAATTTTAAGGAACATGGCCCAGGGCCCACCATGGATTTTGCCACAAATTCCTCACCTGCTCACCTAGCGAGACAATCTGATTCTACACAGCCAGCTCAAGACTTTAAACCTGGCTGCATGGCAAATTACCTAAACAATCAGCCAACACCTTTATCCAAAGCTGCTATGGATGTCATTCTGGAGGCCAGGAGGCCCAGCACCAGGAAAGCCTACTCAGACAAATGGAAAAGATTTTGTGCCTGGAACCAGACTAAAGGCCTAAATCCCCTGGAGCCGAACATTCCTCAGATTCTACAATATTTAACTGAGATGTTACACAAAGGACTTTCCTTTGCATCTATTAAGATCCACCCCTCAGCAATTTCAGCTCATTACAGCACGGATCCTCCTTTATTTTCACATCCACTCCTAAGACAGTACCTCAGAGGGGCTAAGAACTTAAGACCGCCAAGAAGAGCTCCAACACCTACTTGGGATCTCAACTTTGTCTGGGAAAAGCTTACACTGCCACCCTTTGAACCAGCTTTTTCAACTGATTTAAAATTTCTTTCATGGAAAACTGCCCTACTACTAGCAATAACCTCAGCTAGAAGAGTCTCAGAGCTACAGGCACTAATGGCAGTGGAACCTTTCCTCATTTTTCATCAAGACAGAGTTTCTCTACAAACTAATCCTTCCTTTATGCCAAAGGTGGTATCCAGTGTGGCCCTAAACCAAACCATTCACTTGCCCACCTTCTTCCCAAATCCCCAGAACAAAGGAGAAAGACTCCTGCACTCTTTGGACATTCACAGGCAATTACGTTACTTCTTGGATAAAACTAAGACTTTCAGAAAAAATGACCATCTCTTTGTAGCCTATGCTACAGGATCACAAGGAAAAGCTATCTCAAAACAGACCATTTCTAAATGGATAGCACATTGCATACGTTTCTGCTACACACATCATGGGAAACCGGCACCTGCTAACATTAGGTCCCACTCAACCAGGGCTACAGCTACATCAGCAGCCTTTCTCAGGGGAGTGCCAGCCCAAGGATATTCTTGAAGCTGCTACTTGGAGTTCAGTGCACACCTTCACCCAACACTATCATTTACCTCTTTACTCTAAGACTAGAGCTGGTTTTGCCACTGCAGTTTTGCAGGGCCTACTAGCTTCTTCTAACCCTGTTTGACTCCACCTCCCCATCTTAGCTTTGGGATTCAACCCAAGTGTGATGACTGCAGCAGGGTAACACGATGAATATAGTACAGTTTTGTACCTACCATAAATGTAGATGTTTGAGTGTTCACCCTGCTGCAGTCCAGGTTACCCTCCCTCCATCCTCTCTGAACTAGCTGAACTTAATTCTACCACTTTATCCTATTCTACCTCTGTGGTGTATTTGCTTGTACCTAAGGGTTTTGTTTTATTTTTATATAGCCATATGTATGTATATATATATATATATATATATATATATATATATATATATATATATATATATATATATATATATATATATATTATATATATATATTTATATACATATATATATTTATATATATATATATATATACATATATATATTTATATATATATATTTATATACATATATATATTTATATATATATATATATATATATATATATTTATATATATATATTTATATACATATATATATATATATATATATATATATATATTTTGCCTACCTTTTGGGGGCACCTGACATCTGGGGCAAGAAAAACTGAAGAAAATGGCATCGGATGCCTTTTATATACCCCTGGCGCACTGACATCGGGGAAGAAGCGACAGCAACCGACGCCGGACCAAGACTTTGGAATTCGGGCCGACTGCGGGACCGCCTGACAGCAGGATAACCCAAGTGTGATGACTGTAGCAGGGTGAACACTCGAACATCTACATTTATGGTAGGTACAAAACTGTACTTTGTCACTCCTGGTCCCAAAGAAGTTAATGTTACCACCTCTAAACACCCACTACCTACAGACAAAGAAATCAGGGCCCTTGACAAATTTTGAAAGAAACGTTTACACTTTCTCTACCCTGGCCATCAGGGCCCTCAACTGCCAATTCTACATAATTAAATACCAGCGAAGTATCTTGGAAAATATGAGGACAAGAATACCTCCAAAGAGTTGTTGGATCTCTGCCATTCCAGTGCACAAGTTAGTAAACACTTCTTGCAATGTGGGTATGATGCCCTGGAGGCATCTACCCAAGCTGCTGTCTCTGGTTCTGTTATCAGAAGACATGCTTGGCTTAGATTGCAGACATTACCAGAACAGTTCAGATCTAAACTACTAGATGCACCCCTGGATAAAGACTCCATCTTTGGACCTAAGGCTGAGGCTGTGTTAAAAAGATGGAGGATAAAGCTAAATCTATGCAGACAGTTAACTTCCTCCAAGTCCAGCCACCCAGATTTAGAAGGAATTTTCCCATTAAACATTGGTCCTTTCTGTCACAATGTAAACCAAGTCGGAGAAAAATACAGAGAAAGACCTCATAGACAGCAGCAACAATCTCAAAGGACAAGGCAGGGCCATCGGGAACACCTAGACTGCTGAAGAGTCCTAGGCCACAGGACCCTAGCAGACATCAGCAATGACTCGGCTCCCACCCCATTCCCCACTCACCTTCACCCTTAACCCCAGGAAATGGAGGAGGAAGACTTTCCATATTCAAGGACAACTGGGCCCTTATCTCTGACAAGTGGGTGCTGGAAGTTATATCAAACGGCTACAGGCTCACTTTCAAAGAACCATTAAGATTCTCAGGCCTTCCCAATGTACCATAAAACCAAAGAGCAGAGGCTATTTCTTAGATCCAAAATCTGTGCTCCCAGGGCTCTGTGTAATCAGTACCAAAGGAAAGAAGGCTTCTGATGCCCTATCCTGGATCTGTCCATCCTCAGTTTCTCTTAGATCCAAAGTTCAAAATGCTTACTCTTCAAAATCTGCTCCCCATGATTACTCCTGAGGCTCTAATGGTTACTCTGGATCTGAAAGATGCATAACTTCCACATTCCTATAGAAGAATCCTGCAGAAGTTTCCTAAGCTTCATAGCGGGTACAAATCACTTTCAATTCTCTGCTCTTCTCTTTAGCTTGCCTACTGCTCCTAGGGTCTTCACAAAATGTTTGGCCCCTGTGATCACCTTCTGCAGAATGAGAGACATCCAGATTTACCCTGGATGCCTGCCTCATACAAGCCACAAATCATTCAGAGCCCCTCAAGGATCTGACTTTTACCCAGGCCATACTCTCCTCTGTAGGGTTCACTATTAACCTCAACACAAAATCTGTCACCAGGATAGTTTTCTTTGGGGGTGTGCTGGATTCCTCCCTCCCTTTCTAAACCAATACTTCCAGGCCCTTATACAGAGACAATGTCTTTCAGCCAGGGAATTCCTCAGAGCACTGGGCTACATGGCATCTTGCATACTAATGATATCTGACCAGGCTTCACATGAAGAAACTTCATTGGTACCTCAGGAATATCTGGTGCCAACATTCACAGCCCCTGGAGACAGAAATTCATCTAATTCCCTGCCTCAGTAAGGAACTGGCATGGTGGACATAGGAATATACACAGAATCAGGTTCTCCCCTTCAGGTTCATCACTCAGGACCAAACCTTAACCACGGATGTATCAGACACAGCCTGGGGAGCCCATTTCCAGCACCTATCTCAGCAAATGGGAAAAACAGTTGAGGCACAGACACACAAATTGGAAAGAACTGATGGCAGTACAGAAGGGCTGGTGGCCTTCCAAGATAACTGGAAACCAGGTGTCCTACTTATTAAAATGGACAACACAACAGTCATGTAGTACCTAAACATACAAGGGGGCATCCACTCCTACCCTCTTTGTTGTCCGACAATGCAGATCTGGGAGACAGCAGATACTATGGGGTTGCACCTGATGGCTTAGTACTTTCCTGGGGCTCAGACACCTGATGGATCCAAATGAGTGGCAACTGCATTGGAAGACTTTTCTCAGCATAGCCCAGAAATGGGGGTCCCATCAAATAGACCTCTTTGCCACTGACAAAAATGCTCAGCTAAATAGAGTCTGTTCAGAAAGAAACTTCACAACCTGGAGGACAGATGCCTTCTCATTTCCCTGGAACCTTCTATTCCTCTATGCATTCCCTCCCCTGTGTCTCCTTCCAGGAGTCCTCCTAAAAATCAGGGAAGAAGGACTGAGGATCATCCTGATAGCCCCATGAAACATTGGTACCCTCTGCTAATGACTTTGACCAAAGAAAAACTTTGACAGCTACCCTAGAGAGTAGTTCTGCTTACTCAAGCAAAGGGCAAACTCCTATGCCCCAACCTGCAGACTCAAACCCTCAACCTGGACAATTTAACAGACTTCTACCCTGAGCTGTCCCTGAGTAGCCAGGTGCTTAATATACTCAAATAGTTTAGAAGTCCCAGTACTAGAAAAAACTGCTCTGCAAAGTGAAAAAGATTGTCCATTTGGTGTCTGGAGAAAGCCCTCAGCAAACATTGCAGCCATCTTAGACTACCTCGCTGTATTGGTGAACAAAAGCCTATCATTCTCATCCATTAAGATACATGCCTCTGCCATTTCAGCCCACATTCCTAATATTCATCCTATCTTCTTCTCCCACTGCCTAATGAAACAATTCCTTAGGGGAGTGCTTCACATTAGACCTTCCAGGAGGCAGCCTGTCCCTCCTTAGGATCTCATCTTTGTTCAGTTGCTCTTACTCCCCTTTGAACCAGCTGCTTCCACTGAAATAAAATTATTGACATGGAAGACTACTCTCTTACTGGCCATCACCTTGGCTAGAATAGTCTCTGAGTTGCAAGCCCTCTTGGGAGTGGAACCATTTCTTATATTCCATCCTGACACAGAGCATCAATCAGAAGTAACCCTTTCTTTATGCCCAAGGTGGTCACTGACACTTTTCTGAATCAGGCCATACACTTGCCTACTTTCTTCCCTCTTGGGAGTGGAACCATTTCTTATATTCCATCCTGACACAGAGCATCAATCAGAAGTAACCCTTTCTTTATGCCCAAGGTGGTCACTGACACTTTTCTGAATCAGGCAATACACTTGCCTACTTTCATCCCTAAGCCACAAAACCAGAGGAAAAAAAATCCTTTATTCATTAGATGTGCACCGGCAACTTCGCTACTACCTTGACAGAATTAGAGCTGTCAGAAAAAAAAAAACAGAACTGAAGGTAAACCAGTATCCAAACAGACTATCTCCAAGTGGATCTCCGACTGCATTTCCTTTTGTTACATCTACCATGGCAAAAAGCTTCCATTAGGACACATTCCACCCGGGCCACTTCAACTGCCACAGCTTTCCTCAAGGGAGTACCTACCAAAAACATTTTGGAAGCAACTACATGGTCATCTGTGCCTACCTTTACCAAACACTACCACCTGTCAGCCTTCACCAGGTCCAGAGGAGGGTTTGCCTCTGCTGGTTTGCAGGGCAGCCTGTCCTCTCCTTAATACTCCTTTCACCCTCTTCATAGCTTTTGGAATCATCCCATAAGTTAGGACTGCAACAGTGAAACATGAAGAACCTAGTACAGTTATGTACACTTACCATAAATGTAGATGTTAGAGTGTATTCACTGTTGCAGTTTCCATTCCCCTTTATTCTCCTGGCAATAACAGCTTACTCCCCCCCCCCCCCTTCAGACACCATTTCCTCATATTTTATCCCTCACTTAAAGGGTCACCTATGGGGCTCCTGCCTTTTATGGGCAAGACAAATTGATGTCATGGCATCAGCTGGCTCCCTTTATACTCAAGCATACTAACATCAGGGTACAGCATTCACCAGCCTTAAGAGGAAGGAATTATTTACTCTGGTAGCCAGGCCAACCAAGGGCTTCTGAAGCAGAAAGTCCAATAAGTCAGGACTGCAACAATGAATACACTGGAACATCTACAGTTATGGTATGTGTACACAGAGAATCTTCTCAGAAGTAATTTTTGCAACAGTGTTGCTGTAGGGATATGATTCTTGCTTTGGGTCTAAGAGGCCCCAGGTAAGACCAGTGTTTGGACATTAACACTAATTCAAGGGATCTAAATCTTGACTGGCAGTTGGCACTGAGGGTTAACGGCTGTGAGCTGTAATTCCTGTAGTACAGGGTTTAATTCTTATCAGCCCTTCCTTTCCTACTATATAACCTTGAGCAAGTCACTTAAACAGACTGTTCTTAGAGGCATCTGGGAATCTAGCTAGGCTCCTCAATGTTCCCATGAACTGTAAGCCTAATAACTGCCTGTAAACATGAACTGTATGCCTAATAACTGCCTGTAAGCATAGTAGATGTCCGAGTATCTTTACTGTTGCAGTTGCCATTCCCTTCTTCCATCTCATCTCTTCATATCTTGAATACTGTAGGCATCTTTGGGTGGAATGGGGACCCTAATCACCTTTCCTTCTTCCCCTGGCCCTTGAACAGGTGTCTTCCATCCCTAAAGGATGACTCACAATTTGAAGAAGCAGCTAGAGGTCAGGTTATGCTGTTTCCCTTGGGGAACACTATCAGTAGGGCAACCAGTGCTATGGTGCCAGACCGCCATAAATCCGCCTGTCTGGGCAAGAAAGAACTGAAGATGATATGGGCTGATGGTCCCCTCTTATACCATTGATGTTTTTAGTGGGAGTGTATCCACTGGGCCAGGAGTACAAAGGGTGAAAATCTCTGGATGTTCAGCCAGCTGTTGTACCTCCTGTGGCAGATTTTAGGTATTTAAACATTTTTCTTACTGCAACAATGAAGATACTTGAACATTTAATATTATGGCAAGTTTGTAACACAGCTGTAATTTCCTTACATATTGTGGTATAATGTCAACAGAGATGTTTCAAAAGCTAAGACTGACATGAACTGGAAAGTGCTGTAAATACAATCAATGATTTGTTACTGTTGTAACAGAAAATAGAAGATCGTGAGAAAAACTTACACAGTGGCTGAAATGGTTAAGATATCATACTTTCAAACTAAATAAGAGCAAGTGCAAAATCAGAGTAGCTAGTCTAAAACATGTGGGTTACAGTCTAAAGTCAATGGGCCTGAAAACTGATCAAGAAAAATTAAATCAACAGTGCAAGTTCCAAGGCTAAAAGACAAGCAGGAATTACACTGGATGTGTATGATAACTGCACACCTTAGAAAGCTGTGAGAGCAGGATGTTTCAAGGGAGTAGAACTTAGAACAAGGTAAGTGTTTTGAGATGCTTCAGCATGAAAATACTGTGATATAAGTAAGCCAGTTGTGATACAAGTAGATGTCCAGTAGAACTCTGTAGGAGCTGTAGTGCTACAAGGGAATAGACCAGTTTACTATGGATGAAAAACATTTACAGATGTACAAAAAAGAAAATGTTAGTAGTAGTAGTAGTGTATGGATGTGAAAAATTAATTGAATATTTCTGTTTGAAGAAGTTAAGGTGGAAACAGACTACAAACCCTTGCAAAGTACATTTGGAGAGTTTTGATATAAGGACCTTTTAAGATTGCAAAGTTACTTACAGATGGATGATTTCAAAGTGATGTGCAGATCAGACAAGGAACTATACATAGGAAGTATGTCAATTAGAGCACATTTATCAGAGAAACATGATCAGCTAAAATAAAAAGAGAGTGGTCATCTGTAAGCCAGTCTACAGTATTCCAGTACCATTGTGTTATCTTGTTGAGGTAACCCAATGTCTGGCCAGGGTACAAAATCCAAAAAAAAAAAAAAAAAAAAAAATCCTTATAGTCATACATCTGACATATGACTTATGCTCATAGGCATATGGGTACATAAATGGATGTATGAGAGTAAAATCCCCAGACTGTCTTGCTGATAGTCCAAACATGGGTCTTGCACCATTGTTCTATTAATTTGTCTGATCATTGGTGTTACCACTGCCTTCATTTATTCAGATATTTCCCCCTTGGGGAACCTTCCTTTTCTTTTTCTTCTTGTACTTTGGTGTATAAACCTGTTATATGTCAGCTAAGATAGGGAAATGTGATTGTGATAGGCAGATCCCTTATAAGGACCTTCACTCCCAGTGTTTTTCTCTTGGGGCTGAACACAACTGTTAACGATTTTAGATGGGTCAGTCATTTGATCTGAAAACCCTATGTAGAGACCCAGCACTTGAAGCACCTAGCTCAGTTAAAAATGGTAGCTCCCTCAGAATCTCGCATCTCACTCAAAAGAAAAAAAAGGCCTAGACCTGATCCATTGTCTGCTTAGTCAGACTCGGACACACCTATTGAGGTATTGCAGGAACCCACATTTTGCCTGATGACTTCTCAGGCTCCCATTACTACAACCCCACTGGAGGCTGGTAGGGTGTCTGATACACCTGATCAGACCAATACAGTTGAGAAGGGGAGACCAAGATTCATTATTTTTGAAGGGCCAGAAGACATACCTCAAATCCTGGTTAGGGAAGATGTGTCTGTAGCCTTGATTGAGGTCCTCTAAGGGTCAGATCTGCTAAGTTTAGTAAAATCAGACATCGACCACTAAGAAGAAGAAACAAGACTGTGTCTACTTCTTAGATATCTCAAGAAAAGAAACAGATGGGATTTTTACAGAGCCTATACAAGGCCATTTTGTCCTTCAAGCCTCCTTCCTTTCTGTCTACTTCCTCTCTTCCTTCCCTCCCTCAGAAGAGGCCACATGAATCTTTTTCTGAGAAGGAGGAAGAATCTGATTAAGATGAACACTTTCTAGCTTATTCATTTCAAATTCATTCTTCAGGCCAAATGGCTTCAGATGCAGAAGATACTTTATTTTCTGACTCTCATGTTGAAGAAGTCCCCTTTGGGGAAACCACTACAAAAATTATACAGCATTTGGAATGAGAATCTAGGCAAGTTTCTGATGTGTAAAAGAGATATTGCAATTGATTGGTGGTAGAAGCTCCCATACCAGTTTCTGTTCCTCCAGTTTTGGAGGGCTTTCTTGACACATTTGTATACACCTCTACCTCACCTTACTTTCAGCCTCTGGGACTTTGATGCCTGACATATTTTACAAAATCAGGGAATCTACAATTACTGTATAAACCCCCCTGGCAGTTCCTTCTGTGTTTTCTATCTCCATTGACAAGCCCAACAAACTTTTATCTACTACTAATGGACAGACATAGTAAAGCCATGGACAGATACAGAAATAAGACTTACACTGCTTACTCTGGCCTTCAGGGATTGCATTTTAAAAACTAAATGATGGAATAACTGTTATCTGTTCTTGGTGAATTGAGCAAAACTTTGTCTAATCTTGAGGACTGAAAGACTAAACAGCACCTCTTGGTAAAGCTACTCAGGTGACCAGACATATCATCAAATGTTAGCTATGATGTAGTGGAAACTTCCTCCAGGGTGGCTACTACTGGATTTGGTATCAGAAGGTTTTATGACTTCATTCCCAGTCCCTACCTGAAGACATCAAAGATAAACTGTTAGACTGTCCCATTTACAGGGATTTACTGTTTGGTCCTGCAGTTGCAAACCAGTTCAAATCTTTACAGGAGAAAGGAAATATAATGCAAGATTTCAAGCAAATCATTTTCACTTCACTGCCCAGGTATCAAAGGAACTTCTCAGCTAACCTCACTTCCTTTTCTCGTAGAGACCCAAAATATGGTCAGAAAGGCAGGAAAATGCCTAGGAAAAAGATTTCAGGACAAACCAGCAAGAGATTCCAAGTCTGGAAAACCTCCCTTTCCAGATAAATCAGCCTGACTACTTTCTGCCACCTCCCCCCCATTTCAGTTCCCACCTTTCCCTGCCAAAAGACTAACCTCACCCTTTGCGGATTTGGCAGTTCGTCACTTTAGATATGTGGGTCCTTTCTGTCATTTATCAAGTCTACAAAATAACTTGGAAGAAAATTTTGGCCTTCAGTGGCACTTCTCCTCCTACTTTCAACCAGGCGTGTCTTCTCTCTCCTGTTTTGCAGTATCATCATGGTACCATAGAATCTATAGCACCCCAAAATTTAGGAAAAGGCTTTTATTCCAGATTGTTCCTTGTACCCAGGAAAGAAGGAGACTGAAGACCCATTCTGGACCTGTCTAACCCCAACACATTTCTGAAAATACTTTTTTAATGCTTTCCCTACAAACTTTTACTCCAAAGATTTTCTGGTATCCTTTGGTCTGAAGGATGCACACTTCACATTCCTATTCACTGTTCTTACAGGAATTTTGTCAGGTTCTTGACTTGGTCATCATGCTTTCAGTTCTCTTCTTTATCCTTTAGTTATCTACAGTCCTTAGGGTTTTCACAAAGTGTCTAGCATCAGCTGTCACTTTTTTCAGGGCTCTGGGAATTCAAATATTTCCATACCTGAATGACCTTTGCATACAAGCAATTTCTCAGGAAGACCCGTTAAAGCATATAAACTATAAATCTACTTTGACACCTACCCAGGATCTAGTCTTTCTAGGTTGCATGCTGAACAAACATCTTATGTTTTTTTTTTCTCCCACAAGAGAAAATGCAGGCTCTTTCTATGTATTTGCAGTCCTTCATTCCTCTTCCATCTTGTCCTGCAAAGGAAATTCTAAGGGGCCTGGGTTTCATGGCAGCCCCATCCCCATGATTTCTTTTACCAAACTTCACATGAGAAAGATACAATGGCAGCTATAGTTTTCTGATCTCAACATTGCCACCCAATGGACACCCCGAGCCCTCTACTTCCCTCTCTGAAAAGGGGTTTACATTGGTGGATCTCTCAGGTGCAGCCAATTCCAGGACTGCCATTCAAACCAATTGTTCCCAAGTAGAAACTCAACTCCATACAGATGCATCCAGGGTGCACAAGACCCAGGATTAAAAAAATGCCCAATCCTGGTAGGCACACTGATGACAGAACTGGAAAAAATGACAGTATAGAATCCTTAAAATATGGAAATATTACTACAATGGGGCCAGGCCAGGCCCAGGGGGTGGATAGCCCCTCCTGTTGTAGAAGGAAGTAACAGGTCACAAAAATCACAAAGACTGATAGGCCAAAGAAGAGCCATAAAGACGATGGAGGGGACTATTGAGGATAAGAAAGAAATTATGTATTGTTAGTATTATGCAAAAAGCCCAGAATTTCCAGACACAAGATATACACAAATATTAACAGAGAAATTAGAGGAAAGAAAAATACACAAGAAAAATTGTCAGAAGCCTCAAATAAAAAATTGTGTTCATTAATACAACAGATCTGTGAAAAACTACCAAGAAACGTTGATCTGTTTGGAAAAGAAGCATCTGTGGAAGTGCAAAAATATAAACAACAAACCCTAGAGATTTTTGAAAAGTATAAAAAAGAAATATGGACATGGGAAAGAAAGAGAAATTTTATATAGTACAATATTTATTCAAAGTCGAAAGACAGCCAGATATGGAACATTTCACAATAAAAAAAATATCACAAACAGGAAATGTAGAAAAGAAGATTAGTAAAGTAGAAGTTAAAGAAATAGAAGCTGAAGTTATGGAATGCCTGCGAAGTGAAGGATTTGGTGTAGAAGGTCTAACACAGGTTACATCACGTAAACATAATACATTTGATGGAATGAGTTCCCAAAGTAAGGAGAAACAAGAAGAGCTGGAGACATCTGAAGAAGAAATATGGACATGGGAAAGAAAAAGAGATTTAATATGGTGTAATATTTATACAAACAAAAAAGCAAAACTAATCAATAAAAAAGAGCAGCACCAAAAATGTTTGAAGAGAAATACAGGCAAAGGAATGTGGACATGAAAACCTGACAATACAAAAAATAAGAAGACAAAGAGGAAAAATAGAAAAGAAGATTAATAATGGAGAAGTTAAAGAAATAGAAACTCGAAAGAGCAATAGAAACTATGAAGTGAAGTATTCAGTGTAGAAAATCTTACATAGGAAAGCACCACAGCAGGATAGAACAATGGACATCCAAATTAAGGCGAAACACATGGAACAGGATGCAGCTGATCAGTTGCCATATGAAGATATTTTAGAGCCTTCCACAGGAAAGCAGTATAAATGTTCACTTGAAGCTGGAAAGCAAGGTAAGGAAACTGTGGAAACTCTGATGCAGTCAATCTTGAGGAGTGATCGGCTAATGAGTTCCCATATGACAGAGCAACAGATGACACAGGATAAAATTGAAGAGAATGTGCCACATAAAGATGCTATAGAACTTTCTATAGACTGCCAGCAGGAAATGGAGAACAAAGATATGCCCTCAGTTTAGAAGAAAAGAACTAACAGAACAGTTGCTTGATTTAATAGAGATAGACATATTAAGATCAGTGAATGAAATAGACTGTGGAAGGTCAATAAAACCCAAAAAGTCAGAAGTTTGCTAAAACGAATAAACACAGTAATTAGGACTGTCCCTTCAGATCCATGTGATATAACAGAAGTAAACAGGATATATTACTGTGCAGCTAAATTAATAACAAATAAAATTCTACCACAAGAACACAGGGTAGTAAGGGAAAGGAAGGGGAGAAATCAAATACCATCACAGACGTATCAAACAGAGAAAACTAGAAAGCAATTAAGATAAGAAGTATCACTGCTGGAAGAGTATAGAAGAGGGAACAGATCAACAAAAATGCTCAGAGATACACATGCTAAAAGCAATGTGCAGTATTATAATGGATCAGGATTTATCATGCACTACTACAAATGATAAACTAAAAATATTAGCACAGGCAAAAAAACTTAGCAGACATGCAGATAAATATAAAGGAAAAGTACAAAATAAGCAATTTTTTGATGACCCAAAAAGGTTTTATGGAGAACTGGGAAACAAGGTAAAAGGAATTAAAAGACCACCAAAAAAAAAAAAATGAAATAGATATATTTTGGAGAAGTATTTATGAAGATCCTGTGGAACATAACAGAGATGTGGAATGGATAGAAGAAGTAAAAGAAAGAATAAGAAGTTCAAATGTACAGGATATAAAATTGGATGAAGTAAGAGTCAGAGAGATTGAAACAAGGTTACAAAAACCCTCCAATTGGAACACCCCAGGCCCAAATGCAGTACCTAACTTCTGGTTAAAAGTATTAACATCTTTGCACAAAGATTTAGCCATGATTAAGAACTATTTATATATGCAACATGAAGAGAAACCAAACTGGCTAACAACAGGGAAAACAATGCTCCTACTTAAGAGCGAACCTGCAAGCTACCCTAAAAATTATAGACCAATAGCTTGCCTTCCAAAGATGCATAAACTATACACTGGAATTGATGCTGACAGTTTATAGTCATTTAGAAGAAAGTTAAATTATGCCACTAGAACAAAAGGGCCATAAAAGAAAGTCATATGGAACAAAGGATCATTTGTTGTTAAATAAAGTCATAGTGGAGAACTGTAAAAAGGTGAAGAATCAAAGTATGGCATGGATTGACTACAAAAAAAGCATTTGGCAGTATCCCACATTCATGGATCAAAGAGTGCTTAAAATTGTGTAAGATACACCCTACACTGATAAACTACATCACAGCAACCATGAAACAGTGGCAAGACACTTTGCAGTTAAGCCATGATCAAGGACAAATTATTATTCTAAGGATAAAAATTTAGAGGGGGATATTCCAAGGTGACTGTCGCTGTTGCTCTTTTGCCTTACCCTTAACCCATTAAGCTGTCTGCTTAACAGATTAGTTCATGGCTATAATTTGGCTCCTAGAAAACAACAAAGTGTAAAGACTTATCTTCTCTTTGTCGATAATTTCAAACTGTATAGTTTGTTAGATGAGGAACTGAAAGCACAACTACAAGTAGTCAAAACTTTTTCAGATGATATAAGAATGCCATTTTTTCTTGATAAATGTGCAAAAGCAACCTTTAATGCAGGAAATCTGCAACTACAAGAAAACATCAGTTTGGGATTAGAATGTGATATAAAAGAACTTGAGCAAGAGGGAGTATATAAATATTTGGGAGTTGAAGGATCGACAGTAAAGCATGAACAAATGCAAATAAAATTTAGGAATATTTTAGAAGACAAATTAATTCTGAAAATAGCATTGACATCTAGGAACAGAATTCAAACTATAAACCAATTTGCTCTTCCTGTCCTAACTTATAGTTTTGGAGTGATTGACTAACCCAAAAAGGTGTTGGATAGATTAGATAGAAAAACAGGAAGCATGCTTCATGCTCATCAATGATTTATAAAAAGTATTGCATACCAAGATTATATATATTGCCCATTCCAGAGGAGGTATGGACCCCTCTGAAACTGATTACAGTATAGAGCTGCAGTTGTGGAACTGCATACATATCTGCTGACCTCACAAGACTCAAACATAGTGAAAACTTTGCAACATGATGAGAATAAATGTAAGATAACTTCCCTGCTTAGTCTAGCAGAAGCATATCGGCTTCAAGCGGGAACGGAAATCAAACCAGAAGTAGATAAAAATCAGGTACCAACTGAATGTGCCAAAGACCAAAGAAAGAATACAAGATGAAGGATCAGATGAGAAGGCAAGAAATGTGGAAAGTGCATACATATCATTGCAAGTATAGGAAACTTCAGGCAGAACCTCATGTTGATCAGCATTAAATGCAGGGATGGTTGAGGAAAGGTGAATTCAAACCAAAAGATGAAAGGCTAACATTGGCATCCCAAGATAGTGGGCTATGTACACATTGGTTTACACAGTCCATTGAGCATATGGGAGAAAGAGATAAATGTAGGTTTTGTAAAACAGAATTGGAAACAGTTGCACATGTTATTGCTGTTTGTGACATACTAATGGCAGAAGGACTGTATACTGAAAGGCATAATAATATGACAAGACTGTTGCACTGGACATTGTGCAAATATTATGGTATTCAAGTGGCTGAAAAACACTGGAAACATTTGCCACAAAGCATCATAGAAAGTGATGAAGTCTACATCACATGGGATCACCCATTACCAACAGTTCAAAAGATAAATGTGAGAAAACCAGATATAGTGGTCCATGAAAAGAAGACAAAAGTAGTATTGATCATTGAAATCACTACAGCCAGTGACTACACTGTCTTGCATACAGAGAGACACAAAGTCATAAAGTATCAGGATTTGAAGGCAGACACGAGAGCAATGTGGAAGAAAGATACCCAGACAGTTCCAATAGCAGCAGGAGCAATGGGTCTTATAAAAAAGAATCTACAATCTTATTTAGATATGTTATCAATATATGTAACTCTGTAAAAATTGCAAGAGTAATCATTACTGGGATTGTGGGTGCAGTGAAGAGCACCTCTGGCTGAAATTAAAGACTGAAATAATACTAATTTCATGAACTCTAATCTTACTTTGACTTAGGAATGGGGCCCATTCCCATCATGGTATTAGAAACCCTAAAAACCTGGAGAAATAAAAAAATATATATATTCATAAGGTAGCAGAAAGTATTCTAAGAACTAAGCCAACAATTGTGATGGAGAAAGGAGATTTTGCCAGTAGGGATGACTGCAATTAAGGGTACAGAGAATATGCAAAAGGGCCTGGAATTTACTGGAAAAAAAACTGGCAAAGGAATCAAGGCTTTGGGAACAAATATGTTTAGAGGGAAAGGTAACAGAATGGAAAGAGGGCAATAATTTATTTGGACTGCAGGTTAGAGATTTCCTTTCCTATCGAGGATTGATATCAGAGTATAGGCAAAGAGAAAATAATAGGGGGATCCTAAGTAAAAGACCTGCACTGGGAGAGGTTTTAGTAGAATCTAGAATAGAAGCTGCTGTTAAAAAGGGATAATTAGTAGAGCATATAAAATATTGCATGATGACTATAGCAATCAATCAGAGGAGGTTAGAAAGGACTGGGAAAAGAGATTGGATAAGCAATTCATAAAGAAACAATGGGGAATATTTGTATGTCTCCCAAATATGCAACAAAGTCTAGAAGATTTAGAGTGTTTGCTCGAAAGTGTTTGTATATGTATTTTTATATCCCAAACAGACTCCAAATAATTTTTCTTCAGGTAGACAACAAATGTTGGAGGTGTGATGGGGAATAAAGAGTTGGCAGATTTTAAATATTCCCTGCAGACTACTCTAACAGAAATTCTGGCTGAGCAAATTGTTGCAACTAAGGAAATGATTTTTGAGCCATGATACAAAATTAGAATTACCTAGACATAGTAAAGCCTTACTGAGTTTAATTATGTTGGCTGCCAGAAAAGCAATTACTAGAAAATGGAAATCAAAGTCTAAATCAACTGTTCTAGAAATAGTGAATATAGCTACAGCAATATAACAACTGGAAGTGGCATCTTTAGAAAAGGGTAGGAGCAAATTACATAGAAAATTTGAACTTGTGGGAACAATATATGCAGAATAATGGTTTGGAGGGGGAATGGGGTTTAAGGGAAGGCAAGAAATGAACAAGCTTCGTAAAGTTTGATGACAGTGATTAGACAGATTACAAGTGATTTATAATGTTTGCAACTAAAAATATGTCAATATGGTTTGCTTTCATTTATATAAATGTATGATTGCCTATGTCATAAGTGATAATTTAATAAAGATGTTTCTTCTTTAAAAGAATTAACTCTACTAATCCTGATATCCATGCTTTCAATCTCCAACCTGTTTCCACATCTTATGTTAAACAGTTACTAAAGAAATGTAAACCTTGTTCTCCTTCTGCTGATGATCTCCCTACTAAGTACCTTAAACTCACTGCAGACTATATAGCATATCCAGTATCAATTCTTATTAACAGATCTATTCAAAGCTTCCATGTTCCTGCCCTGTGGAGAAGAAATTATTCATTATTCCCTCCACAAAATAGGTGACACCTATGAAAGCTCTAACCTTCGGCCAATTGCCATCTTTATTCTCCTTTCTAAGATCTTGGAAATGTGTATTCATAAGCAACTCCTTTAGTACCTCTTGCAAAATGATCTCCTAACCCCAACACAGCATGGATTATGACCAGGCCATAGTACTACTACTGCAGCTCTCCTCAACGTTTCTGACACCATTAATAATGATAGAGACCAAGGAAGGTGTTTATCTCTTTTTTTTTCCATATCCCTCAAAAGCCTTTGGCACAGTGCCACATGAAAAACTTCTGACTCAAATGTCCTCTCCGGGTCTTTCCAAGCTCACACTTCTGTGGTTCTCTAACTACCTATCTGAAAGATATCAATCTGTCATTTGGCTGTATTCTTGCTCTCGTTTTCTCCTAGTAAAGTGGTTTCTCCTCAAGGCTCTATTCTTGGTCCACTGCTCTTTAACATTTTCATCAATAATGTATATACCTGCTCTCAGCAAGCTTGCCTAATTCGGTATGCAGATGATTTGATTCTCATCTGTTCATCTGACAGCCTATTACAAGTACAGTCCATGACACAAAATGCCTTAAAGTTAGTTGAACTGTGGTTACACCAAAACCCACTTTTTCTTAATCCCAAAAAGGCTAAACTACTGTTTTTTTCCAAAGTCCCATGCCAATGCTAAAAGTAACTTTCACATTACCTCTTTAAACAGTACAGCTATTGAACAATATAGCTACTGAAGTAGTTACCTATACCAATAATAAGTTTGTCTGTCTGAATTCTGGGCTCCCATACCTCCTCAGGGGGGCCTGCCATTCAGGCTATGGAGAGGGCTTTGGCAACCACAAATTTCCAGGTGGCTGCTGGGTTACCAGAGTTTCACCCCATAACCTCTGTTTACCTGGAGCTTCCACCAACCTCCATGCCTGGACAGTGAGCTCCAAGGATGCAAAGAGATTCTGTTTAAGGATCATCCATCTTCTGAGTCCTCTTCAGAAATTCCCACTGAAGAGCCCCTGGGAAGAAGCTATGTAAGAGGAAACATGTAAGAGGAGACATTCTAGAGATCCTTAAAGAGAAGGGAAACTGGAAGCCCAAAGACCTTACATCTGAGGAGTCTGTGTACTTGCAAGCCTCCTGAGCACGTCCATTTTCTTCCTGGTTGACTCCTCCCACTGATGACCTCATTATGTTGATCGCTCATGGGCTTGGAAGACACCTGTTTCCATAGAGCTGATTCCCCAGAGACCAGATAAAATACTCTTTGCTCCTGAGGACCACCAGCACTAGTCAAAAGGCTTAGCAGTAGATGCCATGGTGGTGGCAGCTGCCACTAAAAAGGAACTAGCTAAGGAAAGTTCCTTTGTTCATCTAGGGTGATGGACAGATTTGGAAAAGAGGTTTATGCATCCTTGACCTTCACCCTTAGGTCCTTGAATTTCATGGCACTTTTCACCAGGCTCCAGAGGGATATGGTCAAGGAACTATTTGATACCCTAGCAGGAGCTGTATCTGAGGGGGTCTAAGAAAAACTGGCCTCCCGGTTAGCTACCCGGGAGTCTATTTCTAATTCATCCATGAGGCTCATTGCACATACAGCTGAAGGAGCAACCAGGTCAGCTGGTTCAGGTGTTGCAATTCAATGACATGCTTGGATACGCTTGTGTGAGTTTGCAGAGCCATTCAAGTCTTCCTTCATCAATACTCCTTTTGATGGATCTTCTTTTTTCGGCCCCAAAATCAAAGAAACTCTAACCAGGTGTGAGAAAGATGAAAATACTCTGTCTGCAGTGGATATACATTTTTTCTGCTCCCCAGCAATCCTATTCTAGAAATCAGAGGAGTGGGAAAATGTGGTTCAAAAAGTTCCAGAGGCCTTTCCAGGACACACATGGTAGTGACTCCCCAGAGGGGGGAGCTCTAGTGGAAGACGCCATCCTAGAGTCAGGGGTAGCCCACAGAATCATGACAACCTTATCAATGCTCTTGAAAAGAGGCCCAATTGCTTACCTCTGGAAGCAGGTGGGGGAAGACTTTTTTTTTTTTGCACCCAACAGCCTGGTGACCAATAATCACAGATGCCTGGGTGCTGAGAATTATTGCAAAATAAAAAAGAGACAGCCAGCACTCAAAGCGTGGAGTAATAAACCATTTATTGTGGTAACACCATCCAGAGGAGTGTGCAAAGCACAATCCCCATAAAATCAAACCAGTTTTGGCAAAAACACTTGCCTTCCCCAATGACAATTTTCTGGGCAAACGTGCCAAAATATATACACACAGTAGCAATCAGAAAAGTTTTTCATTGGATAGTTTACTGATTCTCATTTAGTCCTGGGGAAAACAAACCCCCAGTCTAGTTATTCAACTTTTATCCTTTTTATTAAGTAAAACATGCCAACCCATTTTATTAGCCCTATCTCCCTCATTTCTGTCAATAATTATAAATCTAAACTGTGCTGCAGGATGTTTACTAGAGTGTTTGTATAAGGCATTAGAAAGCCTTTTATTTCTGATGTCACTCGTGTTCATAAATCAAACACTCTATTAAACATACAGCAGCACTGGTTTGGTTAATCTCTGTTCATCTTTAGGAGCGATGAGCTGACCTGATTTCTGACTGGGTGGTGTTTTTTGGGATGTGGAGTGTTTGCTGGTCTGATTTTATGGGGATTCTGCTTTGCACACTCCCCTGGATGGTGTTGCCACAATAAATGGTTTATTACTCCACACTTTGAGTGCTGGCCATCTCTTTTTTGTTTTGCAACACAGTTTTGTGGCTGTTTGCACTTGCCGTACCTGTGGAGATGAATACAAAAACTGCTAGAAAAAAAGAGTCATCCAAGAAGTCACTAGACCAGATAGGATCCGGATTTTACTGAAGGTTCTTTTTAGTGCAAAAAAAGACAAGGGCCTAGAGACCAATACTGAATCTCTGCATTCTAAATAAATTTATTCAACAGTCCATATTCTGGATGTTCATGGTTCAGTCTATACTTCCCTTTCTAGAGGAAAATGATTGGATGTGATTGACAGACACAAGATGCGTATTACCACATAAAAATGGACAAACACTCAAGAAGGTTTCTTCGCTTTCGGCTAAGAACCAGCCACTTTCATTTCAGAGTGCTTCCCTTTGTTCTCACCACAGCCCCCAGCATGTTCATCAAGTGTATGGGAGCAGTAACAGCTCACTTGATACAGCACAGATTCTGGGTGTTTCCATATTTAGACGACTAGCTCATCACCGCTTCCACCAGAAATCTACTGCTTCAGACAGCAGAATTCACCCTACGATTGTTCCTGCATCTTGGCATCATGGTCAGTCATACAAAGTCTCAACTAACTCCCTCTCAGGATATGGAATTCATAGGAGCTTGTCTAAACACCTTCTCATGTGTAGCCTCCCTACCCCTTCACAGGTTACAGAAGACAAAATCCCAAGTACATTTTATTCTATGCACAAACAAAGCACCAGATTTACTGGTGCTTCAGGCATTGGGGTCCATGGCAGTGGCTATCACTCTGGTCCAGATAGCAATATTCCACATGATGTTACTGCGATGGCTTCTTGTGAATCAGTGGTCTATTCTAACCCATCCAATGAACTACCCCATTTTATTACCAGTCGCTACAAAACGGGCCTATCCTGGTGGATGGAATCTGAACACTGATGCCTCCCAGATGGGGTGGGAGGCATTATCTTGGAAGGACAGTCCAAGGCACTTGGTCCCCAGTAGAGGCTAATCTGCATATCAATGTGCTAGAGTTGAGGGCAGTGCTATTAGCGTTGCAAGCATTTCAATCTGTTCTCCCTCTAGGAATGATTGCAGTCCAATCAGACATGTCCATAGTCTGATACATCAACAAATAAGGGGAACCAAATCCTACCCCTCTGTTGAAAAGCCCTAAGAGTGTGGAAATGGGTGATTGCCTCCAACCACTATCTGATAGCAATGCACATCCCGGGAGTTCAAACGTGATAGTGGACAAACTAAGCAGATGCATTCTACTGCCTCACTAGCAGTCTCTTAATCCCAATATAGCGAAGAGGATCTTTCATCGATGTGGGCAGCCTTGAACCTTTTTGCATCACCACAAAACAAGTGCAAATGCTACTTTGCCCTAATCTCCTCCTCAGGGGGAGTCCCCGAGAAATGCTGTTCTCTTTGATTGGCCCCCGGATCTCCTCTATGATTTCCCTCCTTTACCTCTGATCCCACTCTTTCTCAAGAAAGCAGCCAGGTTGAGAAGCAAGGTGATCCTCATTGCACTGTACTGGCCTCAACAAATTTGGTTTCCCTTCCTATGGCCTCATTTAGTTCACCGTCCATGGATTCTGGACCCAGTTCCAGACCTACTGTCTCACTCTCAGGGACTGGTGCATCCCAGTCTTCAAAGTCTCAAGCTAACTGCTTGGTTCCTCCAATTCCGATAGTCACCAGGCATAATGATATACCATCCCTGGTGTGAAAAAAAATTTTGCTGACCGCATAAACCATCCACCAGAAAGCTCTACCTTAGGAAGTGGAAGAGATTTTGAATCTGGGCTTGTGATAATGGTCTCAACCCTTTTTCGGCTCCTGTGGGAAAAGCTGTAGAGTTTCTGGCCATCCTTTTTGCTAAAGGAGCTTCCTCCTCCACAGTTAAAGTCATTCTAGCTGCCATCTATTATTTCCATAATAGCTTTGGAGACCTCCCTTTAATTTCACCTAGACTATGTAAGGTCTTCCTCAAAGGGACTATATGATTAAAGCCTCCATTTAAAGATCCTCTACCCCTATGGAACCTGACTGTTGTTCTGCAATCACTGGCACTTACCCTCTTTGAACCAGTGGTGACATGTGACTTAAAGTTCCTTTCTTGGAAAATGAGTCTCCACACAGCTATAACCTCTGCAAGAAGAGTGTCTGAATTGCAGTCCTTATGTTCAAAACCCTCTTACTTAATTTTCCATAAGGATAGAATTACTTTCAGATCCGATCCATCCTTTCTTCCAAATGTGGTCTCAGAGTCCAACATTAATCAAGCCATAGATTTGTCTGTTTTCTTTCCCAATTTTTCCAGCAAAGGGGAATATTGTCTACACTTGTTGGATGTTCACAAACAATTATGTTTCTACCTCAGCAGAAAGAATTTAGGAAATCAGAAAAGTTGTTTGTTTCCTTTTCTGGCACAACTTTAGGAAAATCTGTTTCTAAGGTTACCTTATCAAAAAACATTGTATTACATTTATAATAAAAAATATCTCGAGTTACCTCCACTGGTGAAGGCACATTCTACCAGTTCAGTGGCTGCTTCAGCTGTAAGCTGTATTCCATTCTAGGGCTTCAGTTAGTGAAATATGTGCAGCAGCAATGTGGGCTGCTCCACATGCTTTTATTACTCATTACAAATTTCATTTGGTCTCCAGGGAAAGACCCTCCATTGGTTCTATGGTTATCAGCAATATCCTTCCTTAGGGCCACCCAGGATCTAAAATAGCTGGGGACTCTGTCCCAGCTGTCAAGAATAGAAGAAGATCGACAACATCAGACAAAGAAGTTATGTTCTTACCATAGCATTCCATCTGTGTTGTCGATCTTCAACAATTCTTGGCATCCCACCCTCCTTCCCCCTCCTGTAATTTCCTGGAGGAGTGAACCTTTGTCCTGGATGTCTTATTAGGATGCATCTAGGACTGGGCTTTTCTATAAGTGTGCAAACTTGATCTGAGGTAATGTAGAGAGGGGCATTGTGGGTAGACTCTTAGCTTGAGAGTTTTCTGGCTCGCGTGAGCTGTGTAATGGCTGAACTGGTTCCGAGGATTGTAACTGTAACCCAACTGTCAAGAATAGATGAAGATGAACAACACAGATGGAATGTGATGATAAGAGCATAACTTCTTTTTTCTATTTATTTAACTTCTCCATTACAGATCCTCTTTTCTACCTTCTCCCTTTGTTTTCTTATTTTTTGTATTATGAAATTTGAGTGAAGTGATACAAACGAAAACGCTGGTTTTATTGTGTGCATTTATGTGCTTTTGTGCTTAAATTAAAGTTGGATTTTAAAAGATTCCAGCTGATTCTTGGTTCCGTGGTGCCTTGGATTGTCTTACTAGTTTCGTTTGGTACCTGGTGGCTGTTTTTTCGAATTTTCTTGTTTTTTCAGAGTTCTAGCATTTTGGGTCTTATTTACCTTTTGTAACCTATTTCTTTCATTGATCTTAATATGCCTATCCATCTCTATTAAATCAAACAACTCTTCCCTTAGATCTTTTTCTTCTTAACTGAGGGTAGATGTTTTATTCTCCTTTTCCTGGGGGCATTCTACAGAAAGTTCCAGAACATCTTCCCATGACATTTTCCCTTCAGCTGTATCCTGCATCATCTGTTGCTGTTTTATATGGGAACACACTGGCCTATCACTCCACAACATCGACTGTGTCAGAGTTGCTACCATTTCCTGCCCTTTCCTTTGCTGTGCAACTCCAAATGAACTTTTGTTTTCCCTCTGAAGGCTCTAGAGTATCTTCATGTGGCAACTGATCAGATGCTTCCTGTTCCACTTGTTTCTCCCTAGTTTGTGGACTCACTGCTCAATCATGTTGTGAAATTACCAGAGTTGCATTTCTAGGCAGGCAACCTATAGCTTCAGTTTCTATTTCTTTTAACTTCTGCATTTAATCCTCTTTTCTACTTCCCCCTTTGTTTTCTGATTTTTTGTATTGTAAAATTTTCCATATCCAGATGCATAGGTAATTTCTTCTCTTCAACTAGCTTTGGTGCTGCTTTTTTATTGATTAGTTTTGCTTTCTCTTTGCATAACTATTGCACCATATTAAATCTTTTTCTGACTCTCTTTTTAATTTCTCCAAGACTTTTGGGTTTCTAATACCATGATGGGAATGCACCCCATTCCTAAGTCAAAGTATGATTAAAGTACATAAAATAAGTATTGTTTCAGTCTTAGATGGTAGTGCAGCTCCCACAATGTACCCAGTAATGACTCCTGCAGTTCATATGGAGTTACATGTATTGGTAACATATATAAGTACAATTGTAAATTCTTTTTTATAAGATATATCACTCCTACTACTATTAGAACTATCTGGGTATCTTTCTTTCACATTGCCTCATTTCTGCCTGCAAATCCTGATATTTTATAACTTTGTGTCTCTTTATGTAAGACACAATAGTCACTGGATGCAGCAATTTCAGTGATCAGTGCTGCTATTGTCTAGTTTTCATGAACTACTATGTCTGACTTTCTCGCATCTATTTTTTGAACTGCTGGTAATGCGCGATCCCATGTGATATAAACTTCATCATTTTCTATAATGCTTTGTGGCTCATGTTTCCAGTGTTTTTCAGCTACTTTATATAATCCCCAATGCAACAATCTTGCCACATTAGTATGCCATTCAGTATACTGTCCTTCTGCCATTAGTATATCACAACCACCACCAAGATGTGGGACTGTTTCCAATTCTGTTTTACAAAACTTACATCTGTCTATTTCTCCCACATGTTCAACTGACTTTGTAAACCAACATGTATGTAGTCCACTATCTTGGGCCGCCCATATTAACTTTTTGTCTTTGGTTTAAGTTCACCTCTCCTTAACCATTACGGTGTTCAGTCCTGGGCAACATGACATTGTTCCAAGAGTTTTCTATATTTGCAACTATATTTATGCATTTTCCACATATCTTGGCTTTTCATCTGATCCTTCACCTTGTTTTTTGGCACATTCAGTCGTTGCTTGAATTTCATCTACTTCTGGTTTGATTTCCATTCCCACTTGATGCCAATATGCTTCTGCTAAACTAGGCAGGGAAGTCATCTTAGACCTATTCTCCTCATGTTTCAAAACCTTCACCACGTCTGGGTCTTGTGAGGTCAGCAAATATGTATGCAACCCCACGACTGCAGATATCTACATGTAATCAGTTTCAAGGAGGCCCATACTTCCTTTGGAACGGGGAATGTGTAGTTTTGGTGTACACTGTTTTTTATAAATTATTTGATCAGCATAAAATATCCTTCTTGTTTTCTTGTCCAACCATTCCAACACCTTTTGGGGCCAGTCAATCACTCTAAAACTGTGAGTTAGGACAGGAAGAGCAAATTGATTTATAGCTTGGACTTTGTTCTTAGATGTCAATGCTGTTTTCAGTATGAATTTTAGGGTCTATATCATGTTGTCGAACTTTTAAAAGTTCGGACACCATATGTTCGAACTTTAAAAGTTTGACAATGTAATAAAAAATAAATAAAAAATTACCTGACAGTTGTAAGCAGGGGGGCTGTGCCTGCCACTCCAAGATCACAGGAAAGGAAAAGCTTCCCTTACGGAATTCTCCATTACAATGTTAAAAATTTTACAAGTTCGAACATATGGTTTCGACCATATGATGTTCAAACTTGTAAAACTTCGACAACATGAATGGGATCCGAATTTTAGTCTTCTAAAATATTCCTTACTAAGTTTTATTCGCATTTGTTCATGTTTTATTGCTGATCCTTCATTAATCCCCAAATGTTTATACAATTCCTCTTGCTGAAGTTCTTTTATATCATATTCCTGTCCCAAATGGATGTTTCCTTGGTGCTGCAACTTTCCTGCTTTAAAAGTTGCTTTTGCACATTTATCAAGACCAAATGACATTTTTATATCATCTGAAAACATTTTGACCACTTGCAGTTGTGCTTTCAGTTTCTTATCTGATGAACTATACAGTTTTAAATCATCTACAAAAAAGAAGATGAGAAGTCTTTACACTTTGTTGTTTTCTGAGAGACAAATTGTAGCCATGACCTAATCTGTTAAGTAGACAACTTAAAGGGTAAGGGCAAGACAGAAGAGCAACGGTGACAGATAGATATCCTGGAATATCCCCCTTTGAATTTTTATTCCTGGAATAATAGTTTGTCCTTTATCATGGCTTAAGTGCAAAGTGGTTTGCCACTGTTTCATGGTCACTGTAATATAATCGATCAATGTAGGGTGCATCTTATACATTTTTAAGCACTCTTTTATCTATGAATGTGGGATACTGTCAAATGCTTTTTTGTAGTCTATCCCTGCCATACTTAGATTCTTCCCATTTTTACAGCCATTGTGACTTTATTTAAGAACAAATAATCCTTTATTCCACATGACTTTCTTTTATTACCCTTTTGTTCTATTGCCATGGTTGAGTTTTCTCTAAATGACTATAAACTCTGTCAGCATTATTTCTAGTGTATAGTTTATACGTCTTCGGAAGGCAAGTTCTACAGTTTTTAGGGTAGTTTGCAGGTTTGCTCTTAAGTAGGAGTATTGCTTTTTCCTGTTGTTAACCAGGCTGGTGCCTGTTTGGGGTGCACATAGAAATAGTTCTTACTCATGGCTAAATTTTCATGTAAAGATGTTAATACTTTTAGCCAGAAGTTAGGTACTGCATCTGGGCCGGGGGTTCTCCAGTTAGGAGCTTTTCTTAAGTTTGCTGCAATTTTTCTGGCCATTACTTCATCCCATTTCATATCTTGCACATTTTAGCTTCTTATTCTTTTAGTTCTTCTGTCCATTTAGCATCTTTGTTATGCTCCCGAGGATCTTCATAGATATTTCTCCAAAATGTATCTATTCTGCTTTTTTGGTGGTGTTTCAGTTCCTTTTGCCTTGTTTCCCATTTCTCTATAAAACTTTTTTGGGTCATGAATAAATTGCTTGTTTTGTACTTTTCCTTTATATTTATCTGCATTTTTTCTAAGTTTTTCTGCCTGTGCTGATATTTTTAGGTTATTATTTGTGATAGCGCATGATAAATCCCGATCTGTTCTAATACTATGCATTGCTTTCATCATGTCTATTTTTCTGAGTATTTTTGTTGATGTGCTCCCTCTCTTGTCTTAATGGCTTTATAGTTTTCTCTATTTGATACTTCCATGATGACATTTGATTTTCCCCCACCATCCTGTGTTTATGTTGTTAAGACTTTTATCTGTTATTAATTTACCTGCACAGTAACATATCCTATTTATTTTTATTATATCACATGAATCTCTATGAACAGTCCTAATTACCATGTTCATTTGTTTTATGAAACTTCTAACCTTTTGGGTTTTATTGACTTTCTGTAGTCTTTTTCTTTCATTGATCTAAATATGTCTGTCCATCTGTATTAAATCAAGCAACTCTTCTCTTAGATTATTTTCTTCTAAACTGAGGACACATTCTTTGTTCTCCATTTTCTGTGGACATTCTATAGAAAGTTCCAGAGCATCTTTCTGTTTGACATTCTGTTCAGTTTCATCCTATGTCAGCCATTGCTCTATCATATAGGAACTCACTGGCCTATCAATCCACAACATTGACAGAGTTGCCACAATTTCTATTCTTTCCCATGCTGTGCAACTCCAGCTGAACATTTGTACTGGCTTCCTATGGAAAGTTCCAAAGTATCTTCATATGGCAACTGATTAGATGTTTCTTGCACCACTGGTTTCCCCTTAATTTGGGGATCCGTTGCTCTATCCTGCTGTGATGTTATCAGAGTTAGATTTTCTACACTAAATCTTTCACTTCACAGGTAATTCATTACCTCAGTTTCTGATTCTTTAACTCCTCTATTATTAATCCTCTTTTCTACCTTTCCACTTTGTTTTCTTATATTTATATTGTGCTGCTGTTTTTATCGATTAGTTTAACTTTCTCCTTTGCATAAATATTGCACCATTTTAAATCTCTTTTTCTTTCCCATGTCAATACTTCTTGTTCAGATGTCTCATGCTCCTCCTGTTTCTCCTTACTGTGGGAACTTTTTGTTCCATCATGCTGTGATATAACCTATGTTAGACTTTCTATACTAAATCCTTCACTTCCCAGGTATTCCATAACTTCAACTTCTATTTTTTAACTTCTACTTTACTAATCTTCTGTTCTGTATTCCCTCTTTGTGATCGTATTTTTTGTATTGTGAAATTTTCCATATCTGGATGTCTTTGCCTGTATTTCTCTTTGAATATCTTTGGGGTTGCCTTTTTTGTATTGATTAATTTAACTTTCTCCTTTGCATAAATATTGCACCATATCAGATCTCTTTCTTTCACGTGTTCATAATTCTTGTATATAGCTTTCAAAAGTATGTAGATTTTGTTATTTATATTTTTTCACTTCCTGAGTTGCTTCTTTTTCCAAACGGCCAAAGGTTTCTTGGTCTATTTAATGTTTTTCATAAATCTGTTGTATTATTGAACACACTTTTTTTATTTGAAGCTTCTAACATTTTTTCTTTGTAAGTATTTTTCTTTCCAATAATTTCTATTGTAATCTTTTTGTATATCTTCTATCTGGAAATTCTGGGCTTCTTGCATAATAGTAACAGTACATAATTTCTTTCTTATCCTGAATTGTCTACTATTGTCATCTTTATGCCTCTTTTTTGGCCTATTAGTTTTTGAGATTTTTGTGGACTACTACTTCCTTCTACAACAGCAGGCCATCCTCCTCCTAAGTCTAGCCTAACCTTATTGTATGAATGTTTCCATGTCTTGAGGATTCTACACTGTCATTTTTTCTGTCCTGGCACCAATGTACCTACCAGGATTGTACACTTTTTTATCCTGGGTATAGTGCATCCAGCTCTCTTTTTTATTTTTTTAACCTACTTCTGTCCATGATATATGCTATGTAAAATACAGTCTATATATTATGAAAAACAGGGTCTACCTCATGAAGGTACTGACCAAGACTTAAGGATGAATTCAGTTCCAGCAATACTACTCTCCTTTGTTTGCTGACTTATCTCTCCATTCAGACTCCTGTCTGATGTAGGTGATGTTGTCTAAACTCACCTGATTGGGTGTGAACATCTCAAAGGATGTGAGTGAGTATGAGTGAGTAACCTGTGTGTTAGACATTTAACATATTACAATGCCACTGCCTGCTATGGCACAGAAGGTGAGTTGTTCAGTACATCTGCTCCTGGCACTGTAGGAGCTGTATACAGTACAATATGTAGTCAATGAGGAAAACCTATGGGGAACATGTTAACCTGTCAATGATAATTTCATTGAAGGTAAAATGGTCAAAATAAATTCATCAAACTACTTCAGTAGTGGAGTATTCGTTTTTCTTCACTCTTGTGTGTGACCTTGGAGTTAGTATATTTTAATTTGAGAGCTCAGAGAGCCTTGCCCCCAGCACAAAAAGACTGTTTATGAGGAGTGTTCAAAAGAGTTTTGGTGAATTTGTTTTGGAGATTTTACCAGAGGGGAAATTTGTGTTGAACCTATGTACACAAATGCATGGCTGCTTGTTCATTTTGGAAAAGGAAACCAATGGACAGCGATATTTGGGCTACAAGCAGAAACTAATACATGCAATAGGAGAGCAGTGACATTATTTGTTGCAGATGGAGAGCAATTAACAAAGCCTCTCCTATATTGTTGTGACTATGATGTGGGTGAATTTGGGAAATATGCATCCATGGCAGAAATATGGTAACATGCAGTATTATCTCATGATATATCAGGGATGTCATAGTCACCACATCAGTAAGATCAGCATTTGAATTACTTTCTCAGGGGACACAAACTATGAATCAGTAGTGCAAGTAGTGCAAATGTAGTCAGCCAATAGAAGGCTACGAATGTCATCCTCAGTATGTTGAGCAACTGGACATTAAGTGTATGACTTTGTTATGCAGAATAGTACTGACCATCTGACAGGGTCACAATGTTTTCTACTGCTCAGAATTTTACTGGCCTTAGTGCAGCAGTACTTAGGATGAGATATATTCCATCCACAACCTCTTAACTATCATGCAATCTTGCAAAAGTGTCCCGTTACTCTTTGGATTTATGTCTAGGAAGTCAATTAAAGCTTACAACGTGTTTTCAAGCCAGCTTTTTAATGTACTGGAGATGCATTGTTTGCAAGCCGATCCAAAGTTTCTTCTGCTGGATTTTAAACCTGCTGTTATCCATAGCATAACTGCAAATATCCTCTCTTCAGTTTCTAAAGGATGCTTTTTTTTCACCTCACTCAAAACCTGTGGCATTAAGGTACAACGTCTTGGTCTAACTCTTGGGTATGGCAGTGATGCAATGGTCCAATATGATATTAGACAAGTAACTGCACTAACATTCATGGATGTGGCTGAAATAGAAACTGCACATATGGAACTTAAATCTGCATTCTGTGAAGATGCACATACATTTGTACCCTATGTATATGCATCTGTCTATCTGTATGGAACTTATTACCAGGTCAGCTGTCATGACACATTTCCCTCTAGTGCTCCTGCCTTGTCTGCAGTCTGTCCTTGACCTGTTGTCGCATAATTTGTTCAGGACACTAACTTATGTGGAAGGGTGGCATAAACCTTGCAGAAGTGATGGATGTGTTGACAAACAGCTAGAGCTGCACCTATCATGTGGAAGGGTGGCATAAACCTTGCAGAAGTAATGGATGTGTTGACAAACAGCTAGAGCTGCACCTACTATGTGGAAGGGTGGCATAAACCTTGCAGAAGTGATGTGTTGACAAACAGATAGAGCTGCACATACCTACATATACATGTGGGAGCTGGAGTTCTACATTCACATTGCAGAAGAGTCTACCAGCATCGAGAGAACTTCACCAATACATCTACAATTAGAGGTTCTATTTTGGAGTACTTGGTTTTATTCTCTGTGCGTTTGGTTTTGCATTCCACTCCCCTATAATTTGCTGATTTTCTTGTTTACAGGCAGACTATGAACAAGAACGTCAGCAAATGAAATGCAAAACAGAAGGCTCACCGGATGAAAATGAGTACAGATAAGACAGTTGCAATGGCAGCAGATATGAGAAATCAAGTGAAGCCGAAAACTGAGATAGAAGGGAAACTAGTGGAACAAGTTAAGAGCTTCAAGTATCTGGGAGGGGTGGGTGAGGAGAAGGGAAATCTGAATGTGGAGGTCAAAGCTAGAACCACAGGGGTGAAGCCAACTGGAACAGTGTGCCATAAGTAGCTTCAGACAGAAAATGCCAAAGAAGCTGAATAGTAAGGTATACAAAACAGTGGCACAATTACTGTATGGTAAAGAATCCTGGACAATGAAGGCAGAGTAGTTGAGGAAGGTAGAGGTGATGGAGATGAAGTGCCTGAGATGGGTGGTAGGATGCACACCGTGGAAAAGATGAAGAAATGAAGACATCACAGCACACGACCAAGTAGGTTCAATTGCAGAGAAGGTCAAAGAGAACAGATTCCATTCATTAACTTATTTATTAACTCTTAACTTGTTCCACTAGTTTCCCTTCTATCTCAGTTTTTGGCTTCACTTGATTTCTCATATCTGCTGCCATTGCAACTGTCTTAGCAAAATCCCTAAAAGGGAAGGCATCTCTGATCAATACTAGCAAAAAACTACGATCACTCATAAAATCATCCAAGGCCAACTTTGAGAGAAAAATTGCTAAAGACACAAAAGACAATCATAAGGCCTTCTTTAGCTATGTTAGAAACCTGGGTGGAAACTCCCAGATATGCTCAGAATTAGTCCAAAATGATACAAAAATCACTGAACCCACAGACATTGCCAACATACTGGCAGACAGGTTCAGTGCAAATTTCTCCCTTCCCTCCCCCCCAAAAGGAGAAATATCTATCCCACTAGAGTCAAGCCTCCCAAACATCTCAGATGCCCAGGTGAGAGCTGCTCTCTCTAAAGCAAAAAACACAGCATCAATGGGACTGGACGGTGTCCCCGGCTGTGTGCTACACGAACTCAATGAGGAACTAAACCCACACATAAGGCTGCTGTTTAATCTTAGCCTTACTACAGGATACGTACCCAAAGAATGGCATACGGCAACTGTGGTCCCACTCCACAAAGGCGGTGCTTCTACGGACCCTGGAAATTACCGCCCCATAAGCTTGACGAGCCTTGTCTGCAAAGCTACGGACAGGATCATAATGGAACTCATAAATAAAGACATTGGGGATCTACAGACACTGGATCCTACCCAATTTGGCTTTGTCAAGGGCAGATCCTGCCTCTTGAACTTGGTCAACTTTTTCGAAACAGTCACTAAGGCCATTGATGAGGGTAAGGCAGTTCACACAGCCTACCTTGACCTAGCAAAAGCGTTCGACACAATACCCCACTCGGGCATCATAGAAAAGCTCACCAGCTTAGATGTAAACCCATATGTCACAAGATGGGTTGCAAACTGGCTCAAGGACAGAACCCACAGGGTTAGAGTTGCTGGTGCCATGTCAGACTCTAAGCCGGTCACGAGCGGTGTCCCACAGGGCTCAGTCCTGGGCCCCCTCTTGTTCGGCATTTATTTTTCTGAAGTGCAGGCAAACATAGGGGGATTGTGGCTGACAAAATTTGCAGATGACTGCAAACTGGGCACCATAATTGACACTCCATCAGACACAGACATCCTCCAGAGAGGTCTCATAGAAATGGATAACTGGTGCCAGAGCCATGGCCTTAAGCTAAATGCCAAAAATGTATAGTCATACCCTTTGGGAAAAACAAGGTAACCCCTAATTACCACATAGGTGGTAATCCATTAAACACGGAAGAAGTTATCAGGGACCTGGGGACCCAAGTTGACAGTAACCTCTCTTTGACACTCACATTGCCAAAGTGGTTAGGAAGACCTTCTACATTGCCCACCTGATCATGAAGGGATTCACATCCAGATCAGGAGAGGTCATTGTACCCCTGTACTCTTCACTTATCAGACCAATGATTGAGTACAACGCCCCATTCGGAATGTACCTTACCCGACACCTGCAGCAGTTGGAAAGACCCCAAAAGTTCCTCACCAAAAGGATAAAGGGGCTCAAACATATGTCATACGCTGCCCGACTGAAGAAACTCCAGCTCTATTCAGTCGCATACCGTCTGCTCAGAGGTGATCTGTGCCTGACATACAAGGCCATGTCCAACCCGGAATTAATGGACATGCTCCACCTCAAAAAATCCAAATCCACCAGAGCCACGAGAGCAAGAGACTTAAACCTCAACACGGATATAAATAGGACGTGCTGGAGGGACAGATTCATCACCCAGAGACTCCCTACACTATGGAACAGAATCCCAGTCCATGTGAGGCAGAGCCCCTCACTGACTCTGTTCAAGAGAAATCTTGATGAGTGGATGGGAGATCGTAGGTTTATCCCGGGAATCATCTCTGTGTTACTGCTGGACAGAGGCACAGCAAACTAATGGGTATAGTATTCTCATCCTAAGGGGTGGTGAAAGCCACACACACTCTGGCTAGGCTTATAAATGCCCTAGGGCAGATAGCCTAGTATGAACCTATGAACCTATTAAGGCACGTGCAGGAAAGCAGAAAATCTGGTGAAAAAGATTTGGGAGAGACAGGAAGAAGGCAAGACAAAACAAGGGTGTCCAGCAAAAATGTCAATGGATTGTGTGAGAAAAGACCTGATACAGTCAGACATGACTGTTCATAGGATCATAGGAAGTTACTAGGCTATTGGCCCTGAGGCCCTTATAAGCCTAGGCAAGAGTTTAGCCCATGTTTAGACAAATCAGCACCCAAAGCTCTTGTCCATCAGGAACACAGGTGAAATCCCAGTGGTGTATTTTCTGTTTCCCATCCAGTTATCCAGATTGCACTTAAAAAGGGATATTAAGGTAGTCTGCTTGACACAGAGAGGGAGTCTATTCCACAGATGGGGGAGTCTCTAGGACACAAATCTGTCCCTTACTTATGAGGTGGGCTATGTAGAAAGATTTCTACACAATGGAAGCAACATGGTGGTCAAAAGTCACGTTGCTATCAACCTGAGTGCCCAAATCCCTCACAACTGATTGCATACTTAGGACATTATTATTAATGTGATAATATGTGGGGACGTCACTCTCCCCAAAGGGGATGATGCATTCTTTGGCATTCAGCATGAGGCCATGTTTCAGTCACTTGTTTGAGCGAGACCCTCTTGGAGGATGTCCACATCACTTGGGGAATTGATGACCACGCCCAGCTTGCAGTCATCTACAAACATGATCAGCCATGGCCTGCACCTCAGAGAAGTATATCCTGAATAACAGAGGGCCCAAGACTGATCCCTGAGGTATGCCACTCATTACAGGTCTACTGCTTGAGGTGGCTTCCCCTATTTTGATTAAGTGGGTTCTATCAGTGAGCTAGTTTGCTACCCATCTGGTAACATATGGATTGATGCCTAGTTGAGAGAGTTTATCTATTATCCCCAAGTGGGGAATAGTGTCAAAGGTTCTGGCTAGGTCAAGGTAGGCAGTGTACACTGTCTTCCCCTCATTTATGGCTTTGGTGACTGTCTTAAAGAAGTTGACCAGATACAGAGATGACCTCCCCTTGATAAAGCCAAACTGTGTGAGGTCAAATGTTTGGAGGTTGCCAGTGTTCCTGTTAGTGAGGTCCATGATACTCCATTCCATGGTCTTGGAGATCAGGCTAGTTAGGCTGATGAGTCTATAATTTCCTGGATCAGTAGACATTCTACCTTTGAGTAAAGGGATGACAGTGGCTGTCCTTCATTTGGCTGGGACAAAGCCAGTACTCAGGCTTTGGTTGAATAATGTGTCTAACGGTGCTGCTAGTTCATGCCTGAGTTCATGTAGGATAAGTTCATGCCTGAGTTCATGTAGGATGCAGCCTGGGATGTTATAGGGTCCCGTGGAGGCTGTATTTTTTGCCTTTAAGAGGGCAGTGATGACCTGTTCCCTAGAGATAAGGGGAGGGGGGCAGGTACTGGAGATGTCCTGATTTACTGATGGGAGGACAGAGGGGTGAAGTTTTAGCTGAATCTGTCAGCCAATAGGTTGGCTATATCTACAGCAGTTGTGTATGTGGTGTCCTTGACCACCAGTTCTGAACAGATCTGGGTGCTTCCTTTGAGACTGCGGATATATGTGAAGAAGGCCTTATGATTGTCTCTAGTAGAAGTGGCCAATTTGGACTCGAAGTTGGCTTTAGATGATTTCACTAGTGCTTTTATTTGCTTATTCAGGCTAAGGAGAGATTGCTTTCAGTTGGGCACCTGCTCCTTCTTCGTCCTGGAGAGTAATTTTTTTCTTTTGCTATACAGTTTATTTATTGCAGATGTTCACCAGACAATTTTATTCTTCCTTGCAGAGGATGATTTTGTCCTGTCAGGTATTCCTGATTCCATTCATCTATATAAATGCTCATATAGTATGTTGGTGTAGATATGGATATTGGTGCCAGTTCCTACAGAAGGGGAGGGGTCTTTGAAGCTGTTTATACCATCCCTTAGGAGGTTGTAATCAGCTTTGGAGAAGTTTTTTGTTTGACCCTAGCTACAGGGAGGCCAGGGGAGATGGTGACAGTGAAAGTGATCGCTTTATGGTCAGATCTTACTGGGGAGGATGATGCTGTAGGGGTGCTGCAGTGGTTACTCATGTTGGCTAATACCAAGTCCAAGATATTATCACCTCTTGTAGGGGTATCGACTAGCTGTTCCAAGGCATTTGCATTGATAAAATCAAGGAATCTCTGGGCATTTGTGTTCTGCCATGAGTAGATTTTCCAATCTATGGTTGGGTAGCTAAAGTCGTCCAGGATCAGGGTAAAGGTTTGAATCTTGATAGATCCAAAGAGGTCCAGATAGGTGGAATGGGCATCTTGAGTCAAATTTGGGGGCCTGTAGCTAGCTATGATTTGAATAGGGGTCTTATCAAAAGTTAATAGCACCTGGAGTGTCTACTGTGCATCATACTGTTTGACCAGCCTGGAGGTGTGTGTGTCTTTAATATATATTGAAACTCCACCTCCTTTGGCTTTACTGCTCACAGTTTGGGTTCTGAATGTATGACAGGATGAGTAAATAGGTAAGGCTAGGGTGGTTTCTGCAGCTTTGAACCAGGTTTCTGTGACTGTACAAATGTCAGCATCTTCCTGGGTTAGGAATCCTTACAGTGAGGGCAGTTTCATGTTTAGACTCCTAGCATTTAGCAGCATAACCTTTAATTTGCACTTTGTTGAAATTTTTATTTTGGTAGTATCAACCTCATGACTTTTCCTAAAAAGGCACTATGGGGGAGGCAAGAGCCTTTGCCAGAAGTCTGAAGCTCAAGTGAGACTGATGCAGGCCATCTCTAGAAAAGCATTGTGTCTGTCGATTACTAAGCTAATTGTTAAAGCCAATCATTTTCTGTTTGTATTGAGGCATCATTCTGGGTGACTGTTGAAGAAGGTAGGAGAGTAGGATTAGATCAAAAGAGTTGATGTAACACCCTGACGTATGTAGAAAATGGGAAGCAGAGGGTTGAGGAAGATAATGATTATGATTTGGAACAGCTATCTGTGATTGTGAGAAATTTTGCTGTCTAGCCTATGTGTCCTGAAGTTACATAATGTGTGTGTGTACTGGTATGTAAGTAATAAAGTGTGTCTTGCATATTCAATAAAATGGTAAGTTGATTTATTTCTCATAAGATATATTTGTAAATAGTACTGAATTGATATATTTACATTAGAAGTCACTGTCACACACACATTTTATATATATATATATATATATATATATATATATATATATATATATATATATATATATATACACACAAGCCGCGGTGGTACAGCGGTAGCATTGTTGCCGGCTGGAGTGCCTTCTGTGTGGAGTCTGCATTTCCTCCCCATTGTCAAGTGGCCTCCGAAAGATATGTGTGAATGGGCGTGCCTTTGCTGAAGGTTGGGCGTCGGGCTGGCAACTCGGCACCATAAAAATCTACTGCCAATCATTAGCGGACAGGAGTTCCACTATGGCGACCCCTAACCAGGAAAAGCTGAAAAGACAAACATATTATATATGCACGCACACACAAACATGCAGAAATATAGATAGATTTATTTTATTCTTTATCGGGATAGTCCAACTGGATTAGCAAAAGTAAACCCCTTTTTATTGCAGCCCTTGGGAGAAAAGTTCCATGTATCAATATAAAAAAGACAAAGTGCACAAATCAGAAAACAGTTACAGCAATTGTTCTAGTTGGATAACATAATACAGAGCAAGCCTGTGAGCAAACAGTAGTAATGTAGGAGTTTATCTTAAAGATTTGCAATAAATTGCATTGATATTTTTGATATTTTTTTCATAATTGCATATATAAAGCAGATTCATGGTAGATCAGTTTTGAAATCAGTTTTATATACAGTTGCATTACAGTATCAGAGCACAGTAGGGACAATAGTTACAATGTGGTATACTCGGGGGTATAGCCAGAAATTTATATTTTGTACTCCGACATACTTTTGTCTTCACTGCCCACTTATCATTTAAAAAATGTACCCAACACTGAAAATGCTGCCCCTGTGCAGTTTAGAAAGGGACATTTATTTTCAATTGTTGCCACTTGTAGTCATAAAAAGGCTATTTTAGAGGTACATTCTTCTTAGAAAAGCATGGTTTGTATAGCACTGTACAGCAGACAATTGTTCAGACAATTTTAAGTGCTGTTTGAACTATAAAGCTTCTCAGAGATGCTCAAAAAATGTACTCAATTCAGTAGAGTGAGTATGCCTAGCTACATCCTTGAGGAGTATGAACAGGGGTAGTGGAGTGGACTTTGTCAGGTAATAGCCGGATAGACTAGAGTTAACAGTAAGGACAGGAGTTTAGGTCTGGAGGAGTTAGAATAAGTGAATTTGGGAAAGAGAACTGGGGCTGGTGGAGTGGGAGAGATTATGGAAAGAACAGACAGCAAGACAGAGCTGGAGAGGAAGGAAAGGATGAGTAGTAGTAAGTAAACAGGAAATATTTTGAGTGTGGAGTATCAGTAAGAGATGAAAACAGGGAAAAAGATGAACATAAACTGTATGACAACATCACTTGTTTTTTTGGTTGACTCACAAAATATCAACCAAATGTCATCAGCTCACAAAACGGCGACAGTAATGGAGTGAAGAAGATAGACCTACACCCCTACAAAAAAAAATATTAAAGTCCTTTTTTGAATATTTGATATTGTGTTTTGATGTTTTTTTTTTTTGGTTGATATTGTGGAAGTTGACAAAAAATATTCACAATTTGCGAAAATAATCATCAATCTTAAAAATTTACATATTTATATACAACAAACACAATATCATAGTAGAATACTAGGTTATCAAGCCAAAGGACCTTTTTAAGCCTAGACATGCTTCCCAATAAAATTTGATTGGTGTTATTATGCAGAAGTTTTGTGGGGGTATATATGCTTGGACATGGGTGGCCGAACATTCACAAACTTCCTGTCTCTAATAAAGACATAGGTGCCAGCCAGAAGGATACTTATTGTTCTCATCCACTGATCCAATTTTTGATGAATAAGTGTTGGGATGAATCCTGTTCCAGAAAAGGGGAGACTCTAAGAAACATACCTGTCCCTCCTGCATGTCCTATTTATGTTGCAGACAAGGTTTACATCCATGGATCAGGTGTTCCTTGTGCTACCAGAGTTTTATGGATGTGTAATAGGTCCATTAAGGCTGGATAGGAGGATGTTGTGTAGGCCTGGCATATGTTCCATCTCAGCAGCCTGTAGGAGGCCAAATATTAGGGCAAGGCTGTGAGGCAGTCTGAATAGGACTTGTTTTCCACACCATGTAATCTTTTTGTGAGGAATCTCTGTGGATACTCCAGTTATTGCATATGCTTGGCCAGGTACATGTTGAAAGGGGCATTCTATTGGTCCTGAGAGCAGCGTACAATGGAATGATGACATATTTGGATCTATATCTTTGCTCTTAAATCAGATTTCCCATTTAAAGTGGCAGCAACACTATTCCTCCTTGTTCTTAAAGAAACACATTACTTTATATGCACTTCTTTACAATAACAACTCTGCTTGTATACTTTTCTCTCACATTCAGCACTGTTTATTATGTGTAGGTTCATACAGATACTTTATTTGGTAATACCCACCAAACTATGCTAGAGTTAACCACCAGCTTGAAACCATTGGTTTCATGCCCATTGGGTGATTTATATGCTGTCAACAGGCCATCCACGTTGTGGTTGATTGAATGAGATTAGTATCTGATATTGAATTTGAATGGTTGAAGTGAAATGGCCCACCTATAGCACTTATCAATATCATCCTTTGGTTTGTGAAGCCACATGTCAGTGGCATGGTCAGTAGTTAACTTGAATTATCTGCACAGTAGATACTATTTTAGAAAGAGCATCTCCGTTTCATTGATAACCACTCCCTCTCAGTCATGAAGGTATCAGTTCCCACTTTACTTAATACTCGGCTTTGGTAACATATTGGGTGCCCCCCCGCCCCCCCCCCCCCCGAGCTGTGAGATCACTACTCGCAAGTCCATTATGGATCCTGATGTGACAATCCTGTTTAAAGCTAATTCCGTAGGGCTGTTCCACTTACTCCTTGACTCTTTTTGTTATTCCTATCTTAAGCTTTGTCTTGTACTGCATTTCTTTGTGACTCTGGTATTCTGTAAGGTTTTAAGTTAACCTTTTTATGGTTTGACTATGTTATTGAATCAGATCTGTTCTGCCAGGTGAATCTGAAGGCACTTCCTTGTTTTTCCTTTATTTTGTATCTCTGACTTGGGTAGGGTATCATCTACATGAACTGCAGGCAAAGCAATCAGTGTCTCCATAGATATCCCTGCCCTAAAAAATAATAAGACTAGCTTCCTAGCTGTAATGTTAACATTAGCCTTACACAGAATCATAGAAAATGCAAGACATCTAGACCATGTGGTCATTTATGCCTGGTCAATACCCACCCTTAGACTTAACCTCCTTTTTCAAGGAGCTATAGGCCAGTCATGCCTGGGTGTATTTATGAATACCAACCCAGTTGTCTAACTCCTTTTTAGAAGAAGTTACATTGCTTGTGTGTTAAATTTGTCTTTCCACCTTAATTTGTTTATTTGCTAAAGCAGGTTTAGATCTCTGGTGTTAGTGTTTTCTGGACTGTTTGACTTGTGGAGATATAACAGGTCTCACTGGATTGCTAATGGCCCAAAAAGCAAAGCACAGATTACCTCACTGAATATAGGGCAGAACTTTAAACTTCTCATGGCAGGTCAGCTCAGGTCTTTTAGGCCTGTGAACTTTTTTTTTTTAGGATCTTTTGGGGTTTCTACAACTGCCTGATATTAATAAGATACATCCCAAAGAGGGCTTTGTATTCTGTGATGGGTCTGATTAATGCGGAATATAGAGGGGTAAGGATTTTGGATCTAGAAGAGATACCTTTTGCAAGCAACTGCACCAAGTAGAAGGATTTCTTAACCACTATTGCAACCTGATGATCAAAGCAGAGGGAATTACTTTCCTTTGTTCTTAGGTCTCTCATAACATCTTCATTTTGGAGTGGGATGTTTGATTGAAGGATTGTTTACCAAATGTGTCAATATTGCTCTTCTTAAGCATTTAATTTTTGCTCATTTTCTGTGCACCAGCTATTAACGTGTAAATCCAAGTTGTATCTTCTACATGTCAGAAGGGGATTTGAGGATGACACCCAGTTTACAATCATTCACAAACTTGGATAACGAGAGATCCCTTTTTTGATTTGGATATCTGAGATGTGTTTCAGCAATAGAAGAGGTCCTAGTAGATCCTTGAATGACTCCACTGATTACCTTCATGCTGTCTGAGGTCACATCTGCCACACTCTGTGAGCTTTGTCCCTCAACCAGTTTGCTAAACACCTAAGAAGCACATTTAGCTTGTTAATTATGTTAGTATGTGGTCTGGAATAAAATGCTTTGGGGAGGTTAAGATATGCTGTCTGTACAGCATGATCTCTGTCCACTGTTTGTGCTACTTGCTTTCAAAGTTTACCAGACTCATTAGACAGAACTTATTCTTAATGAAGCCAACCTGCTGGGGTTAAAGTCTTTTAAGATTTTTAATATTGTGCTTTTTATCAGGTTAGTTATGATCCATTCCATGGCCATGCAAATAGGGCTGATCAGACTAATGGTACTTATTTTCTGGGTCCATGGCTGGGCTGGAGTTGTGAAGTGTCATTACAGCTGCTGTGTGCCATACCTCTGGGACAAAAACCTGTGACTAAGCTCAGGTTGAACAACTGTTCAGCAGTCAGCCTGGCATGTTATCAGGTCTCATGCAGGATGTACTTTTTGTTTTGAAAGTGCCTTTAGGGAGTGCTCTTTTGTGATGAGTTTATTACTTAAGATATTTGGACTGTCTAATGAATCTGAGCATTTGATGCCATTTTGAAGACATTCAAAGCAATGTTGGGTGTTATTTCTTAATTTCCTGACACAATTAATGAAGGATGTGTACTTTTTCCTTAGCTTCCAGTGTTAGTCAAAGTTTATGGGATGCCTGTGTTTTCCTGATATGATTTCAGCACTTTCAAAAGTGTTTTGATATTGACCTTGTTTTGTGGAACTTTACTTTTGCTGTATATTTTAAGAAGCATTTTTTTCTTTTATTGGATTGTTTTTTTATGCATGTGGACCATCAGGCTAGTTATACTTGAATTTTGAGAGTTTACTATAGAATTGCAGGTTAGTACATCTGAAGTCTTTGGATATTGTAATAGTTGCATCTGATGGTTTGGAGATTTTGAAGGAGGTTTGGCTTAAATGGGGAGGGATATACCAGTGGGACAGTACATATACATGCTATATTGGTAAGGACTAGGTCAAGAATATTTTGTCCTCTAATGGAGAGTTCTTGTTTATGAAATCAAGGAATTTTTGGTCATAACCTGCTATTGAGGTATAGGTCTCCCAGTTTATTGAGAGTTAATTAAAGTCTTCCAGGATGATGGAGTTCCTGTGCATTTGAAGGTCAACTAATATATTTAGGAATTGAACGCATTTTAAAGTAGACATCAAGGGGTCCTGTTCCATATTATGATCTGACAAGCTGGTTTTATTTAGAGTGATTTGTATCTCAGTATGTGTGGTTTGTTGGTCTGTAGGAATTTGCCCCGCGGTAGTGTGGTATTTAACAAATATGGATGCTTCATTGAGGTTTCCATTGGGTCTAAAGGCATGATAGATGAAAACCCTGGTATAGACTGAGTGCTTTATTTACTAATAAGTCTAGTTAAAGAACATAAAGCCAAACAAAGGTAAATATTTTGTAAGCAGTAAATGCTATTAAAATGTATAAACAGCAATTAGTGTTGCAAAAATTCATTTATACAATGATAGAAGCCAGTACATCCATAGTCTTAACATCATTATTTCATTATAATGCAGAAAAATCCAGAAACTTTTCCTCTAAATTTTCACAACTTTTCATCTTTTGTAAGCTGTGCAAGTTACACATATAGTGCTTGCAACACTTTTGTTTAGGAGACTTGAAGTTTTTCATGGTGATAAGAAATCCTTCTCTCAATGTTTGTGTACTGAAGTGTTTATGAAAGTATGAAATATATGCCTATTTGCCTAATTAACAGTACAAACAGCACCCAGTATCTCTCAGGCTGTACAAATTACAGAATAAGCATAAATGGCATTTTTTCCACCATCATCTAAGGTACAACCTGCTGTCATGTTATAGCTGGTTTTGGATTCATTTACATATGCAAATATTGCATATAGTCATAATTACTAGCAGTTAGTAATATACCCATCATAGTATACTATTCATAGAAAACAACAGTGTATTTTTAATATCTCCCACCATGAAATGTCACACTGTTCTTCAATAACATATAGTTTATTAGCATTCTGATGTTTGAGATTACATAGTAGAACTCAAAGAATGATGTTGTAGATGTAATTGCATTGAAGAGTCTGATTACATCTCAGAGCAGATTGCACAAAGTAGAATGCAAACCTTAAGTCAGTCTCAAATCTAGGAATTTTCAGTATATGATGAAACTCACACCATAATCTGGATGGGTTCACCCAAACTGGACACTGCTTAACCTTCCGGCTTTCTGCTTAAGAGCTTCCAGCCTAATCAACCTTACCTATGAAAAATCTAGCAGCATCCTTACACAAAGGCAGAATTAGCTCTCTGATGCAGATAGGCTGGGCTATACAGTCTGTCCATCACCCCAAGGAACATTACTAGCTGTTATGTGACAATGCTTATTACACTGGACATGAATATTGTATCGTTGTACAGTAAAGCGTATATTCTTCATCCATTTTAATTGTGTATTTGGGAATGCTGCACATTCTCTACTAGTGTTCCAGTCTTCACCCCTCTTTCCTGAGACTGCATAACTTATGGTCATTCCATTGTTCATGCATCATAGTCAAAATGTTACAAATACCATATGAGATGACAGGATCCAGAGATCAGTGATGACCTTGTAAGACAAATATTTTTAGAAGGCTGCCACTGTACTTTCAGATGGACTTTTTAAGTCCAGATACTAGATCACTACATGCAAGTACAGAAATTCCTGTAGCTGACCATTTCAGGTTAGGGATGCCCTGTCTCAGATGGGCTCCAAGATGTGCTAAACCAGATGGTGGTCTTAGTAAGAAACGTATTCCACCACCTAGCCAGAGCTGACTGTACATAATGGAAAAATCAATTTGAACAAATGACGTTTACAATAGCTACAGTGGTAATTACATGAAATAACTTAATTTGTTGATAATATAGAGGGATTTCTTTAGCAAGACCCAGTAACTCATCACTGAAACAGATGACAAAAATCATCCAGTGCTAACAGAAATTTGGATGTAATGGCACTGAGCTGATTTAGAAGTCAGTGATATCTTGCAAGAAAACCTTTAAAATTATCTGGTACAAAGTAAACAAAAAGGAATCTCTAGTTTGCTCATGCATCCAAAACATACTCAGAGGAGTTTGTATCCCAAGTATAATCTTGATTTGCAGTATTTTCAGCTCCACTCAGCTGGGCTTCAGCTGTTTCCCAGGACTCTTTCTGGTCTGTCAGGTCTATTGTGCTCCTCCCTGTGCTGATTCCAGCTCATGTCATACTGCGGTCAGATACTGTGCTCCTCCCTGTGCTGATTCCAGCTCATGTCATACTGTGGTCAGATACTGTGCTCCTCCCTGTGCTGATTCCAGCTCATGTCATACTGCGGTCAGATACTGTGCTCCTCCCTGTGCTGATTCCAGCTCATGTCATACTGCGGTCAGATACTGTGCTCCTCCCTGTGCTGATTCCAGCTCATGTCATACTGTGGTCAGATACTGTGCTCCTCCCTGTGCTGATTCCAGCTCATGTCATACTGTGGTTAGCGAGTGTTTTCTACCTGTTTTCCTACCTGTTCCATGCCCTGGAGTTGGCATGCAGTGAGCTGTATGAAATCCAAGCCAAGACTCCATGCATGTCTCAGCCTGAGTCATTCCTCCCTACAGTACAAACAATCCCCATGACTCCCTGGCCTCCACTGGATAATTTAATGTGATGGTGCAACTGATATTGTGCCCCCCTGCCCCCCAAGTATCAGCATGCCTATCCTCTCTGCCTGTGTTAAGTTCATTAGCCACTAAGTGAACTAGGTTGTGTGAGCTGTGATCAGAGGTTTATCTGTTTTTTCTGTTGTTGCATCATCCTATTGTAAATATATACCACATCATAGGAAGATGGAATACAATTGGTTGCACCCCATTGATCCTCCCACACATAGGGCAATGAATAACAGGGGTCTCAAGAAGGAATACTGCTGCTATATAATGGTAGAAGCTACTGTCCAACCCGGTCTTCATTATGAATGTGAGGTCATTATCTCACAAGTCATAAACAATGATTGCCTTGTTACTGATTGAACTAGACTTCAAATAAAGCAGTCCATACAGATCCAAAAGAGCACAGATTTCAACTATCAGCCTAAGATGACTAACAGACGCCTAAGGAATTGCCTAGGATAAAAATGTCTCTCTTAGGGGTAATTTCACATCCTAGGCAGTGATGAACAACCTTAACAGGGATCAGTCATCCTTCAATGTATACTACCACTGGCAGCCTATGACTAGCCCACACCCTATGCCCTTCTGATGATCTCCAATTACTTCTACTGAGGAATATGCTACATTAGAGTTTAAATTATATAAAAGAATCAGGAACAGCAAGAGGACCTTGTAATAAGCCTAACCCATAGCTAAAACTTACTAAGCAGTAAGAAGGCTTCCTTGAAATTAAGCTGTGGAGAATTACATATTAGTGTAAAGCCTCTCCTATATCTTTTTGACTCCACCCCCTTGAAATGCATCCGTTTTACCCTCAAAGTATGGAATTATTCCCTTGGATATGTAAATACATGTACTCAAAGGGGAATGCAATTTTTGTGCAAAAACACATAAATTACGAATTCAAACAAACCGAAGGAGTGCAAGCTACCATGTATCCCCCATGTGGGAGCTTTGTCTCTGCCCTTACTTTATTATTGTCTGCCTGATGATGTCACTGTAACTCAGAGGAAAAGCAATATGGTAATAAAATACTTGCTGTTTTTCTCAGATACCTTATCTCAACCCAAGAATGATTTACAGAACAAACACTGATACAGCATTTAGCAAGCAAACAAACACCAGAAAACACATCACGAAGCATCCTAACTCAAAACTGGGCAATACAAGAAAGGTCATCTTTGAGCAACTGAAGGGAAACTTCCGTGTGAATTATCTGAATGTAGTGTAAGGGACTAAATCTGAGCAAATCATTGCATTTAGTCAAGGGGTATAAGGGTGATGAATGTTTGTTTGTGTCTTTCGGCTTTTCCCGGTTAGGGGTCGCCACAGCGGAACTCCGGTCCGCTAATGATTGGCAGTAGATTTTTACGTACTCGCTTGCCAGGCCTAATGTACAACCTTCAACGAAGGAATGCCCATTCACACATGTCGCTACACAGAAGACACTCTAACTGAGAATCGAACGGGCAACGGCTAACTCTGAGGCGACAACGCAGATATTAAATTTGAGCAGGTCTATAAAATTGGGCAGCTCTGACGAAAACACCATAAATAGACAAACCACTTGTTAATAATTTAACTCTAAAAATGATGTCTAGATCAGTGCTACAATGCTTCTAACAGAAAATGCCCATAGCAATCAGAATCATGATACTTAATATCATGACCCTAGCTTGTATGCCAGAAAAGACAAAATGCAATATGTCCTCTAAACATTGGGCAACAAAGAATAGCTAGAGATAGAATCAAAAGCCTTTAACAGTATTCTAACAGCAGAGAGTACATGGGCTAGTAATGGACAATGCCAGAAGTCATATGATCTGATTCAACCTGGAAAGCATGACTCACCTGGTACATTAGTAATATATAAATCCCCAGGTTAGTTGCTTACTCAGACCTAATAATTCCTTGAGTCTTCCTACAGAAATTGCCAAAATCTTTAATGCCACTGAACACCCAGATACATTTTCCTACTATTCCACTTCTCTTCTCATCACAACCGTCCATGTTCAGTTTAATTCACTGTTTCAGTTTCACAATTAATACTGAATATTCCTCTTGTTCTGTGCCATATTATTGCTGCAACATATGCAGTTGTGTATAGTCAGCACACAAATGGAACAGAAATAAACTGCAAAATTCAAACTATAGATGCTTTGGCATAGTATAACCACTACATTACCTAACAAAGGTAGGAGGTATGCAGATATTTACTTCCTCCTTGCTTGTTTGTTTGATTCCCTTAGGCATCTGGCTTCACTCCTGAAACATAAATCCAAACAAAATTCCTATCCCTGACAGGCATTATATCCATAACATCAGTATGACAGAGAGTCAATAAATCCAATAGAAGCTAGAATAAAAAAACAATCAGAGTACCATCATAAACTATAAAAGGTAATTGAAATGTCTGTATGTATCACACCTAAAAATGAAAACCAAGTTAATGTACTTCAGCACAGTTCTGGTAAAGTTAATAAAAAATCATGTAATCTCCAACGCCACTGTAGGGACATAGTATGTGCTAAACAAGCTTTGTTATAATCAAATGTTAAATAAATTAACAACTCCTTGTCAAGTGCTCAGAAAAGCACTATAATAGTGATGTCAGTGAATCTTGTAATAATAATAATAACAATAATAACAATTTCAGTAACTTTAAAACTCAAGAGATGAAATTCTCTCTGAGACATTGAGCTGATAAATAATGTTAGCAGTACCTGATGGCAGAACTGCAACAATTAGGCAATGACAGAACCAGAACCTGGCAGTCTAGCAGAGAGGATTAAGAGTTTGAGCAAACAAGCTTTATCCTGTAGTCCCTCAGTGTGTGTTTGCTTACTCTGTGACTCTGAACAAGTCAGTTAATCAGACAGTGCTTCTCAAGTTTCCCTGAAAATGCACATATGCTTACTTAGTGGGTTTATTTATTTTTTTAAATAAATAATAAAAAAGAAATCCACGGCTTCCAGAATGATGTAGATCCATTTCACTAAGTCACTCAGTTGAAAACTCGTGTAGTATTCATACACTCATTTGTATATTAAAATGTGTGACATCAAGACAAACGTCATTCGTGTAAGGAATTAAATTCTTTAAAAATAGAGATGAAAGACAGCTAATGAAACAAACAGCTATGAGTGTCAGCCATCTGAAACCATATTGGGAGAACCAAACCAGCTTCCAATGGATGTGTGTCAGCAAGAATGAACTGTTAGGTATATTATCTAACAGCCTTTTCAACTGAGTTGTTACTGAAGTTATTTTATTAGTGGAATACCGATGGATTTACTACACATCAGCAAGTCAAACGGCACAAAAAATACTCAGTCTATGGAGCTAAACCTTTTCTGCAACATCAACAGAACAGTTTGGAGGTACATGTATATCTCACAGAGGATACCACTGGTTTAAAGCAGACCCCCCATCCACATAAAACAAAGTTCATCCCTGTCCATACTGAAGTACAACTTGGATTTATGGATGGGAAACCGAAACTTTACCCTAGGACTGCACCCTGTACTACAAATTGACAGAGGCAGCTCCTAAATGCTTTATCCCATGCATGGGTTCCTTCAAATTACCTAGGGTATGATCCCAGTTGTTCTCATTAGGGGTAATATATAATTATCAACCATGAGATGGGTGAGGCCAATCTCTAAATGGAATAGGTTAACTTGAGCACAAAAAGGGAAACTCGCTGGGCTTAAAATGGCCTGCGATGGCAGTTAGCCTAGTACTACCTATGAATACCTTTGCTTGCATTACATCACCATTTTCATGATGAGTGATTCAGCAGCTCATCTGAACTCTTTCTCTCTTCATGCCAGCACTAGTATGTTGTACTTGAGTGACCGCAGAACACATCAATGTCAGTCATTTGGATGACAAATGCCATTCGGTCAGAGTTCTAGCCTGAACTGTTTTCAGATATGAAACCAGACCACATGCAGGTTTGTCTTGTTGCAGTTGATGATTTTTAAGTTGTATTTAGAGTGAACTAAGCTATCATTTACTGTCACTGCATAGACAGTGTGACTACGCCGAGTAGAAATTGTATTCTAATATCCACACAATGTGCTTAAACTGATGTCAACATGTAGTGTTGAGTGCATATTATGCAAAGTATATGTAAATCATGTTGAAATTAACTGATCTATACTGGTTTAGCAGATCTGTCATATCTGTGAATTGGAAGAACACCTCTCAACCTGTAGATACTGAAAATAGGAAGAAAGGCCCTTGAAAAGTACATGCATACACCCAAAGATCTGGGCATCTAATTAGTATAAAATGTGAATGCCAAATAGCACATAATTCTTCCTGCTTCCAGTAGGAGTGTGGGATACTACTCAGAGATGCATGTTTAAGAAACAGAGACAAATATGCTGGAAAAAATAAAAGCACATTATCAAAGAGACAGTAAAATCTGTAGGCTTTAATGAACTGTATCACAAAGTTCTACAACACAAAGTCATTTATTTTTACTTCTGAAAAAATGAGTTGTAAGATGTGTGCAATCTTTCTTTAAATTACTGGCTCCAATATTATGTTGGTCATGTAGGATGG